>NW_006159595.1:1796233-1822132 GCF_000334495.1 Tupaia belangeri chinensis
TGAATGATTTCACAACTCCCTCCACATCTTCCTGTGTAATCCTTCTATATAGGTCCATACCACCCCACTCCCCATAGCTGGTGAGCTCTACAAAGAAAGGAGCTGTGTCCACTTTATCCACCACAGTTTTCCCAGAGCTTGGTGCAGAGATTGGGAACTAATCGTTACTCAATAAATAATGAAGGAATGAACAAAGGTAGGAAGGAAGGAGTGAATGGCTGAATTCTAGCCCTTCTGGGGAGCTCTAGAAAAGCAAAAAGAGTCCAAAAATAGGCCTCCAGTTCAAAGATACCAAAAATGATCCCACTCCAAGGACAACCCTCTCCCTCCTGAGTTAGGCGCTCCAGCAAGATGCTCCCCTCACACTGTCTTCCTGCCACAGCCCTGAATGAACACAGTTTTGTAATTGCCTCTGTATGGTTTTTCCCCTGCTGCACTCACATCCAACACAACAGAATCTATTTGTATCTTATTGTCTGATTCCCCAGCATCTAGCAAAGGGGCATATAAAGGGAACTCAGTGACCACTGTAAAATTTACATTGGCTTGGGAGCCGGCAGGTGGCAGGGTGTTTGAGGGCACTGGACTCCAACATGGCCAACTGTGGTTCGAGTCCCAGACCTAGTGGCTTGCTTTCTCACTTTCCCTCTCCCTCTCTCACTCACTCACTCACTCACTCTGTTCTCTCTGGTCAAATTAAAATAAATAAATAAAGATAAGTAAAATAAATCTTTAAAAAATTTACATTGGAATTAAAGTGAAATGTGTCTAACTAGCTTCCAACAGAGCTATAAATAAAAGAGCAGGGATCTTGGGGCCCTTTTAGAAATATGGAAACCCTATGAACTCTGCTACAGAGGAAGAAGGGTACTCTCTTAGATTCAAAACATTGGAGGTTACTGCACTTTTGGTATATTTTGGCAAGGGTTATAATTATAGCCACCCTGTGCCAAGGACTTACTGAGAGCCAGCAAGACATTCAGCAAGTTATGTAGACATGATTATCTTGTTAAATTTTGATAAAAACAGTGTAATGCAGGGATGACTAACTCCTTTTTTTAATTTTTAATTTTCTTTATTATCATCATAATCTTCTTTATATTACATTGGGTTACATATAACTTTACAGTGTATTACATTGCTTTTTCAAAAGGGAATGCCATACATGTCAGTCAATACAGAGACATTAATCTCCCCGCTTCAACATTCAATATCTTTTCTATGTTTTCCCCAATCATTATTATTATTATTCTAATTATTTTTTAAAACAGTCAATCGCTATTTCTCATTTTGCTTATAAAAAGACTTTGCCCATCATGAAATACTTCTCAGACCAATCCAGTTGAGAATACTATACATGTCATCATCAACAGATAATAAGCCGTATCTGTACAGTGTATTACATTGTTTTTTCAAAAGGGAATGCCATGCATGTCAGTCAGTACAGAGACATTAATCTCCCCACTTCAACATTCCATATCTTTTCTGTTTTCCCCAATCATTATTTTTATTATTCTAATTATTTTTATAAAACAGTCAATTGCTATTTCTCGTTTTGCTTGTAAAAATACTTTGCCCATCATGAAATACTTCTCAGACCAATCCAGTTGAGAATACTATACATGTCATCATCAACAGTTAATAACCCCTATCTGTTTCTCACTAACGTCCTGTCTCTCTATTGTTCACTTGCTATCTTTCTCTATCCTCTTCTCTTCACTTACCCCATTCCACACTGTCCTATTCTCATTAAGTACCTTCACTGTGTTTATGTCCTCCGAATTTTTGCTCTCTATTATAGAGTGCGGATAGTCGGTATATATTGAGTGGATACATACAATATCTTTCTTTCATAGCCTGGCTTACTTCACTCAGCAATAGATCCTCCATATCTGACCATTTTCTATCAAATTCCAGGGTCTTGTTATTTTTTATGGCTGAGTAGTATTCCATAGAGTATATATACCACACTTTTCCAATCCATTCATCAGTTTGTGGACATTTAGGTTGGTTCCATGTCTTGGCAATTGTGAATAATGCTGCAATAAACATGGATGTGCAAGCACTTTTCTGACTGAGCGTTCTCCTGTCTTTTGGGTAAATACCCAGAAGTGGGATTGCTGGATCAAATGGTAGTTCTATTTGTAGATCTTTGAGGAACCTCCATATTGTTCTCCACAGTGGTTGAACTAGTTTACATTCCCACCAACAGTGTAGGAGGGTTCCCTTTTCACCACATCCCCGCCAACACGTCACTTTTTATATTCTTAATCTTTGCCATTCTGACAGGGGTTAGGTGGTATCTCATTGTGGTTTTTATCTGCATCTCCCTTATGATGAGGGATGTTGAGCATTTCCTCATATGCTTTTTGGCTGTTCGTATGTCTTCCTTAGAGAGATTTTTGTTCAGCTCATTTTCCCATCTTTTAATTGGGTTAATCATTTTTTTTCGCATAAGGCACTTGAGTTCTCTATGTATTTAAGCTTACAGCCAACTGATCTTTGACAAAGGATATCAGTCAATCCATTGGGAAAAGGAAAACCTCTTTAGTAAATGGTGCTGGAAAAACTGGGTATCCACCTGCAGAAAGATGAAACTGAATCCCCATCTTTCACCATTAACAACAGTCAACTCAAAATGGATCAAAAATCTGAACCTAAAACCTCAAACAATAAAACTACTGGTGGAAAATGCTGGGGAAACTCTGGGAGATATTGGAGTAGGTAAAGACTTCTTAAATAAGACTCCCAAAGCACAGGCAATAATCCCTAAAATAGACAAGTGGGACTATATCAGACTAAGAAGTTTCTGCACAGCAAAGGACACAGTATCAAATGTGAACCAACAACCCTCAGAGTGGGAAAATATTTTTGTTACATATGCCTCAGACAAGGGACTATCTCCTTTTTTCAGACGTGAAATCAAGGCTTACAGAAATTCAGTCACCTTCTCAAGTTACCAAACTTGTCAGGCGTGGAGCAAGAAATGAAAACCAGGCATACTTGACCCAGCACCTATGCTTACCTTCAGCACTGGTAAGCTGTTTCCATGATGCACACAAGTGAATTAAATGAGATATTTAAATATAAGGACAAAAATAATTCTGAGTTCAATATTATTTTAATTAAACTTTCTTAATTTCTGACCACCATCCTGATTGCCACTGTATCACGGCCACTAAAAGACAGAGTGAAGCTCATGACAGTATCCAGATGGTTGAATAAAGCAACCACTTAGAAATCTTGACTGTTTTATGTCTCCCAAAATTCTTACGTTGAAGCTTAACCACTCAACGAGACAGTATTGAGAGTAGGGCTTCTATGAGGTGAACGCTTTTGAATAGGATGTGTGCTCTTGCAAAAGAGGCCCACAGGAGCCGTCTGCACATTCCACCACATGAGAACACATAGAAGGCTCCACCTATGAGGAATGAGCCTCACTAGACAATGCTGGCACCTTGATCTTGGACTTCCCAGCCTCTAAAACTGTGAGCAATACTTTTCTGTTGTTTATAAATTACCCAGTCTAAGGTATTTTATTACAGCAGCCTGAAAAGACTAGGACTCTACTGCAGCCTGGTCACCAGTTCCATCCCATAGACTTTTTTCCCATGCTATTCAGCCTGTCCTATAACTAATGTGTTTTGCTTTGCAAAGGTTATGCAGAGTCTAAAGATTTTTCTCTATGCACCCAAGGCAATCTATTCACACTGAAAGCATGCATTTAAAGTGCATATCCAGCCAATCTGTAAAGCAGGAGAGAGAAAAAGAAGTGTTTGAGCTTGCCACTCAAGACAGCAGTTTAGAATGGTGACCTGGGTCAGGGCTATTTTTTTCATTATACCTTCCTCAAGGGAAAAGGTAGGTTGAGGTAAGATATCTTAAAAATTCATGTATTAGGACATTTTTTCCTTTCTTATTTCTATACAGTATTTCCATGGTAACAGAGCCATCAACCAACAAATGCATGGTCCTCTTCTGCAAATAAAAAATGTTTTCTTCGAGGAAGAAAATGTTAATAATGACACATTTATCTACTTTGAGAAGTAACATATCTTGGGAGCGTCCAACAAAAATTTATATTTTTATTTTCAATTTTCCACATTTTTCAAAGATGTGTCCAAGAACTAAAGTTCTGGATAAGGAGAAGAAAAGTCTAGGAAATCTTTCAGAGTAATGAAGAAATGGGTAACAAATCTAGGAAGAGGATTTCAACTGGACTTTATCCTGCACCAAAGAAAATCCTAAAATTATTTTTTTTCCTCACCCTAAATTTCCTAAGTGCTTGGTTTCTAAGCTATCCTTAAACATATCTACTCGTTGGATCAATTGTTTAAGTCTGAGAAGCCCTGTAGGCCCTTGGCCAAATTCTATGATATGATAATCCCATGACTTATTCCTGAGGCCCCTCCTCTCTGCTCTTTCCTTTCTTTTTTCTTTTTTTTTTCATTTTTTTGGAGAGGTTTTTGCTACAGGGAGCGTGTACTTGCCAGACAGACAGAGAGAGACAGAGAGAAAGAAAGTGAGAAATCACCCCCCAAGGGGGATGGCCACGCCACAATCCCTTCTCCATTTTCCTCTTGGGATCTTGGGCATGCATGCACACGCGCCCGGCGTGAGTTTAAGCCACAGGGTCCAGGACTCTGCTCTTTCCTGGCAGACAGAGAGTGCTGCTTCCCTCCCGCCTTATTGGATTCCCCCTTGGAAACAGAGGCTCCTCCTCTCTGCAGTGCTCTGGAAGCCACAGAGCAGCATGCTAACACCTACAGCTCTTCTTTTGCAGATTTGACCTCAGCACCTTTGAAGCAATAAGGGATCCATTTATTTAGGACCTAACTTAATTATCTGTCCAGCTCTCTATTTTTCTCTGCTGTAAATAATTTGTGAGCATCATGACATAAAATTATGTGCATAGCCAACCTCTTTGACCATCTTGTCCAAGTGTTGTTCTCTGTCTTGGACTGCCCCTAATCAGTGACAACTCTGAAAAGGACTCCTACTCCTTTCAGAATAACAGTACTATCATGTTTCTCATCAATGTAATTTTCTTAAAGGTCTTTGCCAGAGAGACAGAGAGAGGGAAAGTGAGAAATCAACCCCTAGAGGGGCAGCCACACGGCAATTCCTTCTCCTCCATTCTCCTCCTGGGATTTTGGTCACACACGTACATGTGCCCAGTGTGACTTGGAAGCCACCCAGTAAAGGACTCAAACTGTGGTCAGACATGTAGGAGTTCAGTGACAACCACTGCACCACCTGCTGGCCCCTCCTTCAATATAATTTTTATACTTGCATTTTACATGTTTTTATTAGGTTCTTTTTAATTTAAAAAGAGGGGATGAAGAGAAAAACTAACCACACAATGCAAAGAGAGTTGCCTCAATGAAGAAAACAAAAATTTCATCCCTGAGAGCAGTAGAGACCAGCATCTCTCAGCATACCCTTCCTCTGAGTGTGTTTGTAGGAACAGATTAGGTCTGACGTCCTTCAGCTAGTTTACTCGAGTAGTTCTGCTACAGGGATCAGGGTGAGAACAAGATTTCTGATTCACCTGGAGAATGCTCCTTCTGCTTTGGGAAGGCCCGTTTGTAGTAAGACAGCTAGGGTACCAGTAGCTATGGCTATATACCAGAGACCTGGTTTCCTCACATCTCTGTCACCTCTGGAGGCTCAGACTCTCATGGTCACCTCTGGAACCTAAGGATATGATACCAACGACTAGGCCCTCAATGTCGGAGAACAAAATGCAGAAGTGTGAGGGAGGGCTGAGCACCTGTGGTCTAGAAAAGTCTCAAGGGTGCATCTGCTGTGTAGCCAGACTGGAGACCACAGATCTGAGGGTGTGGCTGGGAAGGTCAGGCACACCTGAGAGGGCCCTACCTCCATACGTCCTACCTTCTCAATACTCTAAAATACGAGAGACGAGCATTTGTGGTAAAATAACTCAACAAGACTCATCCTCTTTGTATTAATTGCCTCTTCCTGCTATAACATATTGCTATAAATCTAGTAACTAATTAAATAAATAAACGTATTATCTTATAGTTCTGGAGGTCAGAAGTCTGAAGTTAGAGGTCTAGAACCAAGGAGTCAGCAGGCCTGAGATTCTTCTAGATGCTCCAAGAGGTTCTTAAGCAGAATTTGTTTCCTTACCTTTTCCACCTTCTGCTTCTAGAGGTCAAACTTCAGCCCATGGCCCTCAGTCAGCAATTGCACCCCTCTGTCCTCTGCTGTCTGAGTCAACACTCCTGCTCCCCCCTTCACTTGTAAGAGCCTTTGTGATTCCATTGGGTGATTCCATTGGGAAAGTGATTTCACTGGGTGCATCACAATAATCTCCCCCATCTAAAGATCCTTAACTTAATTGTATCTTCAAATTTCATTTTGCAACATGAAAAACATATTCACAGGTTCCAGGGATTAGACATGCACTTGTTTGGGGAATGGGTGGGTTTTTCTGCTTATCACACTTTTCTAGGAATGTTGAGGTGGTCCCATTAGATGTAGATGTATGCCCATTATCAAAGTCACAAACATCTCCAGCTTTGGTGGTCTCCTCATCCTGCTTGCTACCTATTTCCATGCCTGCATTTCCTGGTTAATGGTTCGCTCCTGTTTTCTCTCCTTGTCTTTGCAGATATGTAGTTTTGGATAAGGCGCAATGCTCATTCCTAAATGAGACAAGTGCCCTGCATTTGACATGCACAAAAGAAAAATAATTTCAGAGCATGAGTTTACAAACTTTGTGCAAAATAGCTTAGGAAACTCTACAGCCAAATAATGTCAATCAGCATTCCTGGCACGTCTGCTCATTAAGTGCTATGCAAGTCAAGCAGGTCTTTATCGTTGTTGAAATAGCAAATCTGCACATTTTGTGTGATTCAAAATATTTGTAATAGAACTGCTACTAAATATATAAGCATGCCATTGGTCCTCACATCATAATTCGTTCTTGATGGCAAAGAAAAGAATCATACCCAGCAGTATAGCTCTGGGGAGTTTTACCCAGGATAACAGAGTATTCTGGAGGGTAAGGACTTCTGGAGAAGGAGGAGGAAGCAATTGTAAAACTAAGGGAGACAGGATATGGGACTCTGCTAAGGGAAAACAGCTGGAAATACACTGTTGTTGTTAGAGAAAATAAGAAAGTTTCTTGGAAATTAAATTCGGGGAAGATGAAATTGAAAGCAAGAGGAAATGAAAATTCTCTCTGGTTTAAAGAAGGAACATTAAAGAAAAAGCCAAATGATGGTAGACATTTTTCAGATCTATGTATTTCTTTGTGAATGGCCAATTCTTCTCCTGTGTTCATTTGTCTATTATAGTGATCATCTTTTTTATTGATTTGTAAGTACTCTTTGTGTATTAGAACCATTAACCTCTTTTCCCGAATTACCTATTGCATGTGGACTTCCTATTTGTCAATCTTGTTTGTGGTGGTTTTAAACTATAAGTAGTCAAGTCTATCAATATTCTTCATGCTTTGTGGATTTGTCATTAAGTTCAGGAAGGCCCTCTGTACACCAAGATTATTAAAAGTTCACTCACTAGTAATCTAAAAATGAAAATAAAAATGAAATTTCATTTTTCACCTATAATTTTTATTCATTTATTTCATCCACAAGCATGTATCAAGTGTTAACTATGTGACAAGCGTTATACTAAGATCTGGAAGATGTGGGAATAAAAAAAATAATAAAACAGAAAAAAAAGTCAACCTTTGTGACATTGTATTTGGTCAACATAAGCAATACACAAAATGAATAAGTCAACTTTATAATAGGAAATAAGTGCTATAAAGTAAATATAACTGGAAAGGGGGTTAGGGAATGCTGGAAAGTGGGACAGGTGGCAATTTAAATGGCATGACCAGAGCCAACCTTGTGGTGTGGTGGTTAAGGAGGCTAAATCCCACATGGTACACTATGTAGTTCAAGTCCTGGGCCCAGCAATTTGAAAAAAAGTCAGGGGTGTGTGTGTGTGTGTGTGTGTGTGTGTGTGTGTGCCCAAAATCCTGAGAAGAGAATGGAGGAGAAAGAATTGTGGCATGGTCTCCCTCCTACCCCCCAGAGCTACTTTCTCACTACCCTCCCATCTCTGACTCTCTCTCTAATGAGTATACATGCCCTATAGCAAGTTTAAATATATAAATAAACAACTAGCAAGGCCAGCTATGAATCTGAGAGAGCCATGCTGTTATCTAGGGGAAGGGTGATCAGGCAGAGCTGCTAGGTGCTCTGTGAACAGCAAGAAGCCAGTGTAGGGGTAGGGGCAGGGTGAGGGCAAAGGTAAGAGTGGAAATAGGGTAGAGGAGGAATGAGGGGAGGCTTGAGATCCATCGGCTATGGCCTTATGGGCCACTGTAAGGTTTCAGGCTTTTATCATGAAAGAAATAAGATGGGTTTGGGGAGATCTGAGTTAGGGGTGATAATGTCTTGCAAACTATCAGACACATTCTGGCTTCTCTACTGAGAATAGACTGTTCTGGAAGTAGGACAACCTACCAGGGGATATTCCAATAATCCAGGTGAAAGGAAATAGTGACTTGGGTCATATAGTAGCATTGGATCAGATGTGACATCTGAGAAAGATAAGAATCAAGGATGGCATGAGGGCATTTGGCCCAAGCAACCTGGAAGACAGAGACACCATCAATCGTGAGGGGAAACAGATCTGAGATGAGAGGATTGGACGGAAGATCGAAGGGCTTGGTTTTGGACACATTGTCTTTAAGACACCACTGCGACCCCAAGTCAAGATGGTGGTTAGCTGGCAAGGTTTCAAAGTTTTCCACCACTGAGCTGGAGATGCACATTTGGGAACTATCACCATACACACGGAATTTAGAGCCATGGGACCGAGATTACCAAGGGACTGGCAAAGACCAAGAACATGGACAATACCGACTATCGGCAGGTGGATAAGAAAACACACAGTCTCATACGCACTCCATCTAAACCAGGGTATCCCTTCTGGAAAACAGCAATATGTGTCAGAACTTAAACATGCATTCTTTGACCCAACAATTGCATTTCTAGGAATTTAAGGAAGGAGCCAAACAGGTGAGTAAAAACAACTATAATCAAACCAACCCTGTAGTGGTTAAGGGAGCCAGATCCCACATGACTGACTACAGTTCAAATCCCAATCCTGGAGGCTTAGAGGCTTAAAAAATACACTGGGCTTGTGTGCATGCATGCCACAAATCCCAACAGGATGGAGAAATAGGGGAGAAGGGATTGTGGCATGACCACACACCACTGGGAGAAAGGGATGCTTTCTCTCTGTCTCTCTCTCTCTCTCTCTGGCAAGTACATGCACCCTCTGGCAATTCAAAAAATAAGAACACTAATGTCATTCATATTACAGAGAACAGCTAGAAACAACCTAAATGTTCAACAGAAGGGAGCTAGTTGTTTCAGCATATATACAATATTACATGACTAAACTAACAGCGTCAAGATTTGTATTTACATGTGCTGTGTAGCTGTAGTTTACTAAATAATGCAGCAAATATAGCATGCTATTGAGTGTGTGGTTGTCTTGTTTTTCCTTATAGTTTAGGCTACACCCTTGGAGGAGACAATTGTTCTAATCAGGAATCCACACCTGGGGTGGTCAGCCAGCATTTTATCAAAAAGGCCACATCCAGAGGCGATGACTAAAAGCCTTTCTGTAATCCACATCTCTTAATCAACAGGAAAGGTTTTGTTAATTAGCATACTGAATTTCAGAAATGGGTTTTCATAGGAGGGATTAATGGATTGTTAAGATGCATAATGGATATTAGAAATGGGCAATCATGGTGAAATTTGTGAAATTCAAGATCTATGAATTGGCTTAGATGTTTTAGGGATATTTCCTCTTTTACAAATATGGTAAAAAGTACTTAGAGAGGCCTGTTTTTTTTTTTTTTTTTTTTTTTAGAGAAATTTTTGCTACAAGGCATGTGCACTCACCAGAGAGACAGAGAAACAGAAAGTGAGAACTCACCGCCACCCCCCCACCTCCAGGGAAGATGGCCACCCCGCAATCCATTCTCCTCCATTCCCCTCTCAGGATCTTCGGCAGGCAGGCATATACGCCCAGAGGCCTGTACTTTTAGGGATGTCTCCTGGGTCTTGACCCCTAACTAATCTTATATTTAGCCATCGCTTAAAGACTTCCTCTGGCCTATTGCAGACTGTAAGGATGAGAGTATCTTGTCTGAGCTGTAGGGCTTGCCTCAAGGGAACTTTCATTGATGTTATGGTTGGAGCCCTAAGAGGAAAAATTACTTATAGAACAGATTATGTATATAGTTTGTCTAGTGGTTGTTTATTTATTGAATGTCTGCCTCTGTGGTAGAATTACTTCCAAGGTCCACTTTCATTATAACCCAATCAAGATTGTGAGGCGTAGCTAACACTCACCTCTCTTGCTTTGCACATGGGTACTGTTTTTAATCTGGGAAAACCCAAAGTTGGTCCATGACTCCAGCAAAAAACTGCCAGGGAACAAGTCAGAAATAGATGTGTGGGGACCAGCAGTGAGCATAATGGTTATGTCACTGGATTCCCATGTAGTCGACTGCAGTTCAAGTCCCAGACCTGGTGGCTTAAACTCATGCCGGGCGTGTGTGTGTATATGCCCAAGATCCCAAGAGGAGAATGGAGGGGAAGAGATTGCAGCGTGGCCATCCCCCCCCCGGGGGGGTGATTTCTCACTTTCTGTCTCTCTGTCTCTCTCTGTCTTTCTGGAGAGCGCACGTGCCCTATAGCAAAAACCTCTCCAAAAAAAAGAAAGAAATAGATGTGGGACAAACACCATGTCCCCAAGGAAAGGGTTGACACTTGGGTTGCATTTGTATAATCAGGGGGAAAAGGTGAAGTTAACAATTATCATTTTAAAAGCAAAGGACCAGCCAGTAGTGTGGTAGTTGAGACTACTAGGTTCTACAAGGCCACTATGTGGTTCAAGTCCCAGACCCAAAAGCTCAGGGTACATGCCAGATACAATATGCATGTGTGCCTGGGATCCAGAGAGGAGAGTGGAGGATGGCAACTTTCTTTCTCTCTGTCTCTCCCTCTCTGTCTCTGGCAAGTGTATGTGTCCTCTGGCAAAGTTAAAAAAAAAAAAAGTGAGGTAAAAACTAGACTGAGGGAGGAGAGAGAGAGGTGAGCAAGAATATATCCAGGGAGTTCCATCAACTTAACCAGCCAACTGGGAATTGATATCTCATCCCTGTTCCTGCCTCCAGTACACCTCTATTTCTTTTTCAAGAGTAGGATTTGGTACCTAAATTACCTAAAAAATTGTTTCTACTTTTTTTTTCCCCCATTCTCTCAGGATCAATCATCATTTTTTAAGTGACCAAATACATTTCGGTACATACAAACTTTGAGATAGATATCCCACCCAGAGTCTCTCTCCTCTTTACCCAAAGGCAGTCAGCAGTATTTAATTGACTGCCTATCATCTGTTTTAAGTAAGAAGGCGGTACTTTGGGTTGTTCGAATTACTAGCATTGATACATTGATTCCGAATCTGCCTTTGCACCTTCCTCTCTTCCTTTGGAGTCCTTGATTCGTTTCATTGCGTCCCCTTTTTAACTTTCCTCTCTGTTGCTTTCTCTTGCATGTTTCCAAATCTCTCTTCTTATTCCTATTCTCTAACAATCCTGGATATCTTCCCCCCACTCTCCCCAAAAAACCAGGAACTTAAGAAATAGCCTGGTGAAGAGACAGCCTAAGAGAATATTATGGAGTGATGAGTACAATCCATCAAAAGAGCATGTTTTTATAAACTCATACTCAAAAACTTGTCTTCAATGAAGAGTAGAAAAAATAATAATCAAACAATAAAGTCTTTCAAAAGCCTTTTCCTGGCTTTAAAAAGGCAGAATCAAACCAGATATGGGA
Source organism: Tupaia belangeri chinensis (assembly GCF_000334495.1). Taxonomy (NCBI): domain Eukaryota; kingdom Metazoa; phylum Chordata; class Mammalia; order Scandentia; family Tupaiidae; genus Tupaia; species Tupaia belangeri. The sequence goes on from NW_006159595.1 coordinate 1,808,134, forward strand.
GGGATGTCTAAGTCATAAAACCCAAGAACGCAAGCCTTACATAACTCCAATAAGAACATCACGACATGCTATTTCCTCTTTTAAAAAGTGGGGGTTTTTTGGACCAGCAGTTAGCATAATGGCTATGTCGCTGGACTCCCATGTAGTCGACCGTGGTTCCAGTACTGGACCTGGTGGCTTAAACTCACACCAGGCATGTGTGCGTGCGTGCCCAAGATCCTGAGAGGAGAATGGAGGAGAAGGGATTGCAGTGTGACCATCCCCCCTGGGGGGTGATTTCTCACTTTCTGTCTCTCTGTCTCTTTCTTTATGGCAAGTGCATGCACCCTATAGTAAAAACCTCTCCCCCCTCCAAAAAAAAAGTGGGTTTTTTTGGGGGTTTTTTGTTTTTTGTTTTTTTGGTTTTTGGGGGTTTTTTGAGGTACTATTTGATTTTAAACACTCCAATTCCTGTCTGGATGAGCATATGTTACCACACAGATTATTCCCCTTTGAAAATATCCACTGCCCTACAAGCCAGCAGGAGAGGGGACGTTTCTGGCAGGGGGTGGGCAGTAAGACATGAGATGCCTGACCCTTTTAACTGCTCTAAGTGGCTGACTACTTCCTTTCCCTGTATCTTTCCCCCCTCCTGCTGCTATTACTGTTGTTTCTGCTTTGCAAGGACATGTCATTTACTTACCACTCTCTCTCCCCCTTCTTAATTGGTCTGCAGTAAAAATACAAATTGCACCACTGTACTTTATTATTAGCCATTTGATGGGCCAAAAAAAAATGCCTCATAAGTAGTGCCTAGAGGGTATTCATCAGACCTGCTGACTCTCCTAAGCACCCACTTTTATATCTTGACCCCCAGATGGGGCCTTTGGGTAGTAATCATGTCCCCCTCCCACGGGAGCGTTTAGCTGCTCCCCACCTCTCCATTAGCAAAGGCACCCCTGAAAGGTGGGGTGTCCGTCCTGGGTGAGCCAAGTACACAGCCCAAATCCCTCCTCTGCCCATTAGCTTTTAATGCCTGTTGTACTTTATGGGCATGAAAAGCCTGTCTCATTTTTTTCCCCCTCTCTCTAGGTACTTGGGCATGGAGTGAATGTCTGAATCTTAAAACGGCAGCTAAGCTCCATAATCTGCTTTAAAGTCTCATGGCTTGGCAAGGACAGCATCCTCTTTTGGAAGTAAAATCCAGGAAAATTGTGATCCCAAAGAGGCTGATGCAAGTCTGAAGTTTCAGCTAGATCCACATAAGAGGAGCACTCTGGGGGGATCTACCACCTGTTGTTTCCATCCCGCCCGTACATTGTATGGAACATGGTTACTGAAGACCTGTTTATAATTTTGAAATAGGTTTGTTGTGAGACTTCAGTTTCCTGAAGTTCTATTCTTTGTGTAACTCTCACCACCAACTTTCAGCTATTGGCTATCTTGGAATTCACATCCACTTATGTGTGCTCTCAAACATGAAAATGGAGAAAATAGGTATAATTTTTTCAACATAAATAAAAAGAAAAATGGTAGCACGAATAAAATGATTATGACCTAATCTCTGCCTTAACTTTTTAATTCAGGAGATAACTTTTAACGAGTGCCCATTTACCTCTATGCCAGAAATTAGATGACAGAAACACACCCTCATGTATTACTGAGATTTCGATATATTCCCACAACTCGGTGTGGAATATGGTGGAACTTCTACCTTATGTTTACCAGTTTGATGCATCATTTATAGTTTTGCCTAAAGTTTCATTTTCTCTATTCATCTTTCGTTCACCATCTCTGTTTGTGTTTGTGGGTTCCAAGCTTTTGTAGACATATGACTGTTTAGAATAGCATTTTAGGTCCCAAGGGAGATTTCAACCACAAGGCATTCAGTAGCCTAAGAGAATATTATGGAGTGATGAGTACAATCCATCAAAAGAGCATGTTTTTATAAACTCATACTCAAAAACTTGTCTTCAATGAAGAGTAGAAAAAATAATAATCAAACAATAAAGTCTTTCAAAAGCCTTTTCCTGGCTTTAAAAAGGCAGAATCAAACCAGATATGGGAGGGATGTCTAAGTCATAAAACCCAAGAACGCAAGCCTTACATAACTCCAATAAGAACATCACGACATGCTATTTCCTCTTTTAAAAAGTGGGGGTTTTTTGGACCAGCAGTTAGCATAATGGCTATGTCGCTGGACTCCCATGTAGTCGACCGTGGTTCCAGTACTGGACCTGGTGGCTTAAACTCACACCAGGCATGTGTGCGTGCGTGCCCAAGATCCTGAGAGGAGAATGGAGGAGAAGGGATTGCAGTGTGACCATCCCCCCTGGGGGGTGATTTCTCACTTTCTGTCTCTCTGTCTCTTTCTTTATGGCAAGTGCATGCACCCTATAGTAAAAACCTCTCCCCCCTCCAAAAAAAAAGTGGGTTTTTTTGGGGGTTTTTTGTTTTTTGTTTTTTTGGTTTTTGGGGGTTTTTTGAGGTACTATTTGATTTTAAACACTCCAATTCCTGTCTGGATGAGCATATGTTACCACACAGATTATTCCCCTTTGAAAATATCCACTGCCCTACAAGCCAGCAGGAGAGGGGACGTTTCTGGCAGGGGGTGGGCAGTAAGACATGAGATGCCTGACCCTTTTAACTGCTCTAAGTGGCTGACTACTTCCTTTCCCTGTATCTTTCCCCCCTCCTGCTGCTATTACTGTTGTTTCTGCTTTGCAAGGACATGTCATTTACTTACCACTCTCTCTCCCCCTTCTTAATTGGTCTGCAGTAAAAATACAAATTGCACCACTGTACTTTATTATTAGCCATTTGATGGGCCAAAAAAAAATGCCTCATAAGTAGTGCCTAGAGGGTATTCATCAGACCTGCTGACTCTCCTAAGCACCCACTTTTATATCTTGACCCCCAGATGGGGCCTTTGGGTAGTAATCATGTCCCCCTCCCACGGGAGCGTTTAGCTGCTCCCCACCTCTCCATTAGCAAAGGCACCCCTGAAAGGTGGGGTGTCCGTCCTGGGTGAGCCAAGTACACAGCCCAAATCCCTCCTCTGCCCATTAGCTTTTAATGCCTGTTGTACTTTATGGGCATGAAAAGCCTGTCTCATTTTTTTCCCCCTCTCTCTAGGTACTTGGGCATGGAGTGAATGTCTGAATCTTAAAACGGCAGCTAAGCTCCATAATCTGCTTTAAAGTCTCATGGCTTGGCAAGGACAGCATCCTCTTTTGGAAGTAAAATCCAGGAAAATTGTGATCCCAAAGAGGCTGATGCAAGTCTGAAGTTTCAGCTAGATCCACATAAGAGGAGCACTCTGGGGGGATCTACCACCTGTTGTTTCCATCCCGCCCGTACATTGTATGGAACATGGTTACTGAAGACCTGTTTATAATTTTGAAATAGGTTTGTTGTGAGACTTCAGTTTCCTGAAGTTCTATTCTTTGTGTAACTCTCACCACCAACTTTCAGCTATTGGCTATCTTGGAATTCACATCCACTTATGTGTGCTCTCAAACATGAAAATGGAGAAAATAGGTATAATTTTTTCAACATAAATAAAAAGAAAAATGGTAGCACGAATAAAATGATTATGACCTAATCTCTGCCTTAACTTTTTAATTCAGGAGATAACTTTTAACGAGTGCCCATTTACCTCTATGCCAGAAATTAGATGACAGAAACACACCCTCATGTATTACTGAGATTTCGATATATTCCCACAACTCGGTGTGGAATATGGTGGAACTTCTACCTTATGTTTACCAGTTTGATGCATCATTTATAGTTTTGCCTAAAGTTTCATTTTCTCTATTCATCTTTCGTTCACCATCTCTGTTTGTGTTTGTGGGTTCCAAGCTTTTGTAGACATATGACTGTTTAGAATAGCATTTTAGGTCCCAAGGGAGATTTCAACCACAAGGCATTCAGTGCAGCAATTATCAGATTAGAGTAACACCCAACATAGTCCTTGCTTTCTGATGTTATTGCGGTTTCGACTTTCACCACAGAAGCACACATGTAACTTATATTTGTGTCACTCTCCTGAATTTAGGGTTCTTACATATCAGCCAATGGAGGCTTCATGTCCTGTTCCTTTTAGGAAAATTACCTCCTCTCAGGCAAAGAACTCAGGAAATACCAACTTTCAAACTCATAAAGAGAATTAAAAGGATCCATGAACAAGAGGAAAACCAAAACAAGAGATGAAGAAAATGACTTCATAGACGCCAAAGGAAAAAAAAGTCAAGGAAGACAAGTTTCCATGAGGAAGAGATCCCAGAGAATCAGGAGAATTAAGAGTAGATTTTCACAGAAAAACAAGGGAGACTGAAGAAGACAGAGGGTGGCCATTGGTATGCACATATTGGATAGTTTAGCTGGTAAATCTCTGTAGGGTAGACATTGCAAATGCTATTTTTCTTATACATGAGGGTCTTCAAAAAGATCGTGGAAAATGGGTATTATGAAAAACTACACGTGGATTTCAAAAATTTTGCAGCAAAATAAACTCATACTTTAATTCCATCACAAACTTTTTGCAGTCCCCTTGCAATTATCCTAACACCTAAAACAGTGCTAGACATTATACAGATATAGATATAGATATGGATATAGATATATAGATAGAATCAGTAGAATATATAAGCATTAAGGACAATAGTTTCCAAGTGTACTTCTACATAGTTTTCTACCAAAAGCACAGGAAACAGCATTCAAAAAGGGCACATACATAGTGTAGCTGCTAACAATAGGAGCCTTGGTGTTATAAAACAGTGCATGGGTAATGTTTGTTCAGGAGGCAGTATGGAATAGAGAAAAACTGAGTGGACAGAAAGTGAAGAGAACAAGAGTTGAGCTCTGATTCCACCATGACTAGCTGTGTGACCCTGAACTAATCCATCACCTTTCTGAGCCTCAGTCTCTGTCTCAGTAGAATTAGGGGAGTGGACTCTTCAGTGTTTTCCCAACTATAAACTGTGCAAAGCATCCTTACTCCTTTTCCATCTTAAGCCTTATTCTTTACCCATACAGGCAAAGATTCTTCTCTAACAAATCCTTTTGACCCCTTATGCTGTGCTCTGGCTGTATACCTTATTCTCCCACATAAGCCTGTCCTGCAAATGCCCATTTGCTCTAAACTATCATCCCTATAGTGCATCTAGTCTCAGCTGAGTGTTCACAAGGAAAGTAAGAGTTTGGTTGATTTAGTTGACTATTCTCACCCAGTAAATTGGGTTAGTATGCGGAATGTCTTCCATTTGTCCCTCTGAATGCACTTTCTACTCTTTTCTCTTACCTTCAGGGACCACAGCAACAGAGCTCCTGGGCCCTCTGGACAATGGCCACTTATAATAGGAAATCAGAAGAAGAAAGAGGTCAAAGCAGGTGTTTCCTTGGCTGACTCCCTACAAGGATTCCTCAAGATGACTCATAGCTTAATTGGAGGTCACTGCTCCTCTCTCAGGGGGCATGCTCTAAAAACTCTTTTTTCTTGTAGGTTTGGTAACCAATTTGGTAACTTCTCATTCTCTACACTGTTCCAGTCCCAGGGGTGGTAGCAGCTCAATTGTTGCAACTTCAGTTTTCTGGACTACTCCTCTTGGTTTCCATAGATCCAAATCTTTGTAAATAAACTTCCTTAGATTTTCCTTACATTATCCTAATTTGAGCGTTTTGTTTGTTAAGACCCTGGTAGATACAGAGAGACATCACTGGGTTTTTTTGTAGAGAGGTAATGTCTCAAAACCACAAACTTATAAAAACATTAGAGGAAAATTTGAAGGAGAATGTTCACTACTTTAGGTCATAATAAAATAGAAGACATAACAAGTGAAAAAAAAAACAATTGGTTCATGCAAATTAATCTCTCTAATTGGTCAAATAAAGCCTACTGTTTGGTTTTTGTGTTCTTAAGGTTCATTCTTGGTCCTTGCCTATTCACAGGCCAGGCTGGTGTGCTTCATTTTCCTGAAACTTCTCAAAGATTGTGATCCTTGGGCTGTAACAATCTGAGCTTTTTTCCTCAGATTTTTTATTAGAATTAAAACCACAAAGTCTCATGAATTCAAGACTAATTTACCCAAACCATGTGATTCTCTTCAAAACACATGCCCTGTAGGGGACAACAGGTAGCTTACTTAGTGGTTGGTGCTGGACTCCCACATGGCCAACAGCAGTTCGCATCCTAGACCTGACGTCTTGAAACTCACGCCGGGTATGTGTATGTGTGCACACCCAAGAGCCCAGGAGGGAGCCAGCAGGTGGCATGATGGTTGAGAGCACTGGATGCCCACATAGTTAACTGTGGTTCAGGATCCTAGACCTGGCGGTTTGCTTTCTCACTTTCCATTTCTCTTTCTCTCTCTCTGTCTTGTCAAATTAAAATAATAGCAATGAGGGACCAGCAGTTAGTGTAACGGCTATGTTGCTGGACTCCCATGTAGTCAACCGTGGCTCAAGTCCTGAACCTGGTGGCTTAAACTCATGCCAGGCGCGTGTGCATGAGTGCCCAGGATCCCAAGAGGCGAATGGAGGAGAAGGGATTGCTGCATGGCCATCCCCCCTGGGGGATGATTTCTCACTTTCTGTCTCTCTGTTTGTCTGTCTTTCTGGTGAGCAAACATGCCCTATAGCAAAAACCTCTCCAAAGAAAATAAATCAGAAAATAATCATAACAACAACAACAAAATTTAAATAATAAATAATTCCTTAAAAAAAAAAAAAAAAAAGGTCCAGGGAGGAGAATGAAAGAGAAAGGACTACGGTGTGGCCATCCTCTCCAGGGCATGATTTCTCACTTTCCTTCTCTCTCTCCACGCTCCCTATAGCAAAAATCTCTCTTCGAAACAAAGTATGTGCCCTGTAAACACCGTATGTATTGTTTGTTCTACAGATTTTGAATTATTGATTTTAAATAGCCCTCACAGGATAAGCATCTAGTTACCACTCATGAGAAGCTTCTGTTATAATGTAAGCAAGCACCTCAAGTAGGCAGCAGCAGACAGTGTAACTTGACCTCCTTGAATTTCTAAAACAGCAGCAGCCAGACTAAGCAAGGAAGGGGCACTCCTCCAGTTGGATTTAGCCAACTAGACATCGGCTTATAAAACATTCTCACTCCGGTAGAAGTGGCCTTCGAAAACGTTACACCATCGACTCGACATGTCTTTTTATATTGTGTGTTATGGGGGAATTTCTTTTCTTGACCTGATTTTGTAATCGCTTTGCTTAGCAAGCACCATATTTGGAAGTCTAGGGGTTTCTATTCCACAGCAACTCCTGAAAATAGAGATGTTCTTCTTATTCAGATACAGCGAATGCCTAATTCCTACCTCTAAATAGTCTAGGTTAATTGCCTCCCTTAATATCCTGCAGCAGCAAATTCTACAGTCTAATTCAACGTTACACTTAAAAAAAAAAATCCCTTCATGTGAAATTGGGCCTCTAAGATAGACTGGGGGAAGGAAATAGAAGTTGGCATTCACCTCAACCCCAAATAAATAGTATCTTGGTTAATGTTCTCCAGAGAAAAAGCAAGCACGTCTTACTCTCCTCTTCACAGAGCCTATCTAACATGCGCGTATCATCGAGTAAAAGCTGGCTCTGAGGAACATATACAGAGAAGCCTGTATCTCTGTATATAAATCACCTCTCTTCCCTGTCACAAGTCGTGTCCAGGCAAAGCTTATTACAAATTCAGTTTGAAATCTCGAGAAGGAATAGGAAAAAAAAAATAAAATAAAATAACAACAGCTTTATGGAACTATACTCAGGAAATGACTTGAACTCATCCCAATTTTAAAGTTCCATTCTATACAGCAAGCAGCTAAAACCCCATTTTCTGGGAGAACTGCCCTTACAGGCAAGGTGTGGCAAAGCCATCTGCTGCTTTACCACGATGGTTTTCAGCCTTGTTTTTCTGGTCCAGCTATGAAATTGCACTAATCACAGAAACAGACTGTTTGGCCAGGAAGCAGTAGATGCCAGATACAAGTGAATTTAAGCCCACATGTATTGAAGCTCCAAGCTTAGTTTGCAATTTATGTGCAAGTGGTTTTGTATTTATTGATCTGAACCGAGCGCAGGTCCTATAGGGGAAATATGACAGATTTCATCTGTCTGACAGCCAAGTCTAATTGCATTTTCAGTCTGAAATGACCAAAGACAAAAGTGTACATGTCGAGAGTCTTCACTCTGGTGCCATATGGAGTATTGGGTACAGAGCCGTGGTCACTGCAAGAGTTCATTTTAATAACTGGACGCAGACTGCATCCTGAACAGTGAAAGCAAGAGAGGTGAGAGTTTTTAATTCCGCTCTGAATTAATAGACCATCTGATTCTGCCTGAATGTGGGTGGGCCATGTTCAAGAGTGCCTTTTATAGACATGATTGGTGGGAATTTAAAAGACGTGTCATATATTATCGATTCATCTGGACCATGAAACTTCCAAGCCAAAAGTCAAATACTTCCCACAATGGTTGCCATCTAACACTGAATTCCATACCTCTGGGGAGGCCTGGCATCTTAAAAATCAAAGACCATCTTCTATAACCTTACTTTCTAGTTGTGAAGACCAATTGCACCTGTGAGAATAGAGATCTATGATTTCTCTGGCTATGTGTTATTTCTCTCTCTCTTTCTCTCTCTCTCTACTGTGTGTGTGTGTGTGTGTGTATGTGTGTGTGTCCCTCACAAAGGGAGGTTGTCATCACAGAAAATTGCAGATACTTCAGTAGAAGTCATCATATAACTAAAGAAACAGTCAACAAAGAAATATACTTCAAAAGAATATTGTCTAATACCTAGTGATCCCAAGGCTAGACCTAAATTAAAAAAAAGGGTCATTCAGGATTCTGAATTGATTGTCAGTCTTTTATGGGTGCTATTTGACACTCAAAATCCTTCTTCTTGGCTTTAGTGATACCACACCCTATAAACTCTCCTCCCTCCCTATCAATTCTCTTTGCCTGCAGAGCAGCTCCCCTTCCCTAACTGTGCACGTGGTGTGAAGAGGACCACCCACTGACTGAGAAGACAAGTTACTTAACTTTGCTGATACTGTATTTATCATCTTTAAAAATGATGCTAATACTGGGGACAGCCAGTCACATGATGCTTAAGGTGACAGGATCCTAGATGGTCAATTGTGTCTCTTGAGTTCCAGACCCAGAGGCTTGAAAAACATGCCAGCCATGTGTGCATGTGTGGCCAAATTCCCAAGAAGAAAACAGAGGGGACTGTAACATAAACATCCCCCCAGGGAATGCTTTCTCACCTTCCCCTTCTCTCTTTTTCTCTCTCTCCATTTCTCTCCAGTGAACATACATGCCTTATGGCAAATTTTAAAAAAGAAAAGAAAAAAAGATACAGAATGTTTCATCATAATAAATCATGTTAAAGTGCAGAAACTCAAGGATAATTTATAAATATGTTAACTTTTCTTTACAGAGCCATTGGCTTGTTTTAGCTATAACATGTCAATCTCCAAAGGGGTGAATAGCACTGAGGATATTTCCTTGTATCCGGGATTACTGTCAACTCAATTGAAACAAATTGAGTTCTGCCTCTAATGCTTCTTCTCACCAGTTTAAAAGGTGCATTTTGGAGTTTTGCACTGTTGGACATTCAATTTACCTGGTTGTGAGGAGTTGCAAGTAATTTATCTTCTATCCGTTTTAACGATCAAAATTGAATTTGCAATGAAACCTTTATAATGCTAGTATTATTATACTATTCTATACTGCCTGTTGACCTGGTAAAAATGGGCCAAGTTTAGAGCCAACTTTCTTAAATAGACTTGTAAACAAACTACTGTACATGAAGCCCTACAAATCAAGTCAGGCTCCTGGGGAAAAAAAAAAAAACTGGTAGGACACAGGACCTGGAACCAGCCTGTAGAAGCAAGAATACACTCCAAAAGCTTTAACACATCTGAGTGAACAAGCAGGGAAGGCCTCTCCTCAAACAGATTCATGAATCTAAGCCATACTAAAGGAAGACTTGGGCATTGGGTGAATTCAAAATTAATTTGTTTTATTATTTCCTCTTGCTGCAATGCCACAAATAACTGATATTTTTTTCCCACTTTCTAAAAGAAGCAAGGTTGGTGGTGGTTGTCGCCATGAACAGCAAATGAATGATTCATTCTCACTCAAGTGGAACCCATGGGAAATGCTGCCAATAACTTGGTTTATTTCTTATCTTCAGTTCTCAGCAGACAACGTATTTGTCTATATTTTTACAAAGAGTCATAAATTTTTCAGTTAGTGTACAAATAACAACACTATGTGATTCCACTTGGTCTCGGTCCTCAGGGCTCTGGGAGAAGAGAAGGAAAACACCGTGTCTTGATCAGCTGTGTAGACTGTGATTTCCACAGCCTGCTGGGAAGTCCTGAAAGAGCGCAGAGGACGGGCGAGGTGCACAGCTGTAAATCCTGAGATGCGTCACCAAAGCAGCAGCTAGAATTTACCAGACAACTCAGCTGACGTCCCCCACATCCAGGTTACTGCAAGGAATTGGCAAGCTCAGTGTGTTCATCTGCTTTGTCCAGAGGGGTAGAGTGGCACATGCAAAGGGTGGGACATGCCTCGATATCTGAATCTCCCTCTTTCTCTTCCAAAATCTTGAACAAATTATCTTATTCATGGTAAGATGAGGAAATACGTTTCAAGATTATTCTGAGGTTTAATTACAATACTACTAGAAAGGCTGGCAGGTAACATCATGGTTAAGGCGCTGGACTCTCACATGGCTGACTGCGGTTCAAGTCCCAGACCTGGCGGCTTGCTTTCTCACTTTCCCTTTTTCTCCTTCTCTATCTTTCTTTGATCAAATTTTTCTTAATGATAATAATAAGTAAAAATAAGTAAATAATTCTTTTGAAAAATAATATTAGAAAAATGCCTAGCACCACACTTCATATGGTAGATCCTCAGCAAATGTCATCTCTCGACCTCCCTTAATTTCCCCTTGAAAAGGGTCTCAGGGAAAGATGATCCTCCACTCTCCCCCAGAGTGTAACAGTCACATTTCATAGGTCTTGGGTCCAACTCTGACTTTGACATGAATTCAATCCCATTTCAGGCCATACCTGCAGTTCACAGAAAGATGTATCTGAAATATGAAACATTGGCCTCTAGGAGACTCAGATCCAGTGTAAACCTATCTAAGTGGCCAGAAAGTACCCTCTATTGTAGGGTATCTCAAAGAATAAAATCTAGACATTATTATAATATAGAGTCGATGATGACACAATCAGTCTGGCCATGAATGAATGAGATTTCATTAAGAGCTTTGCAAAATTCTCCTTTACTCCCAAGTAGCAGTTAGGAAGCAACCACAGAGGCAGTAGGCCTCAATTCCCAGAGCTATTACAAACATCCAGCTTCCTTCCAAGCTCCCATTTCTCAGCACAGCCTGCCTCACTGTGAACTGTTTGTTGTTGTTGTTGTTTTGAGAAGTTTTTGCTATAGAGTGCATGTGCTTGCCAGAGGGACAGAGAGACAGAAAGCGAGAAATCACCCCCCAGGGAGGATGGCCACGCCACAATCCCTTCTCCTCCATTTTCCTCTCGGGATCTTGGGCACGCATGCACACGTGCCTGGCATGAGTTTAAGGTCTGGGACTCAAAATGCAGTCAACTACATGGGAGTCCAGGAACATAGCCATTACGCTAACTGCTGGTCCCGACTGTAGACTGTTTTCTGAGCCACAAAGAGAACACCACTCAGGATCAGCAGTTGGCGTAATGGCTATGTCACTAGACTCCCATGTAGTTGACCGCAGTTCGCGTCCCGGACCCGGTGGCTTAAAGCTCACGCCGGGCCTGTGTGAGGGCATGCCCAAGATCCCGAGAGGAGAATGGAGGAGAAGGGATTGCGGCGTGGCCATCCCCCCAGGGGTCGATTTCTCACTTTCTGTCTCTCTGTCACTCTGTCTGGCGAGCACACACGCCCTATAGCAAAAACCTCTCAAAAAAAAAAAAAACCCACAAAAAAAAAAAAAAAAAAAAAAACATAAAAAAAAAAAAAGAGAGAGAGAAAAACACTCACTCATGCCATGTAAAGACAGTATCACTAGCTTTTCCTCAGCACTGTGGCTCAGAGCTGCAGCCATCCTAAACCCTAACCCTGGACACCTCTCTGCCCTCCAATCAACCTTTGCCCATAGCATGTATTTCGATATTTTTCCCTTTTTGGATGGAAAAAAGCATTCACTGTGAGGCACGTTTTTGAAACAATAAACAACTCAGTTCCTTGTGGAAAAATAGGCAATTTTCAAGGAACCTTTGGAAGCATCTAAATAACCACACCTATTTATGGCTGAGTGACTCTTTGGATTGAAGAAACTTTAAGTCTGTGTTTGCACAGATTTCCATCAACATCTTTGAGCAACCTCTCATCTCATTTTAAAACAAACAGCTCACTCAAAAGAAGAGCATCTGGTTTGTTTGTGCTTTTTGTTTGGTTTGGTTTGGTTTGGTTTTTCACTCTTCGCCCAACTTAGCTTCCTAAGCAGTGTCGTTTGAAGTGCCGAGGAAACATTCCTAGAAGCTCAAATGGTGAATCTTCACTCACAAGGAGTCCTGGGAGTGAAGGCAGAAGCCTCTGCCAGGTCCAGGGTCAGCCTTTTTCTCTCGTCTTAAACAAACCTCCATTCACACCCCCATCACCACCACCACCACCACCACCCACACACACACACACACACACACACACACACACACACTCCTTCCTTCTTGCAAGAATAATTCCCCAAAGAAAAAAGGCTCTCGTCTTCCTGCCACCTCCACACTGCAGCAGGAACACAGTGTTTTTAAAGGGTTTGTTCTCAGGAGAAAATGCCATAAGCTATATTTATCTCTCACTAATCCATTTCTCTCTGTGCTCCAAGATTAAGGCATTAATGACTGCTACAGCTGCTGTCCTTAGCACATTAATTACTGTAAATTGGCTGCAGCCTCAAAAAAAAAAAGAAAAGAAAAAGAAAAAAAGAATTCACTCACCGATCTTGGTGAGAGGGCAAGGCTCTGAGCAAAGCATTGGAACCTCACCTGAGTCATACATCAGTGTTAGCATCGAGCCCAAGGAGGTGCATGTGAGCTCAGCTGTGGGTTTCCACCCACGGCCTTACACATGGAGAAAGGGGCGGGGTGGGCGACAGAGGAAGGAACACACTGTATGTACACACGACTTGTCTCAAGGCCCAGACCAGATCAAGTGTTAAGGAGCAGTCTGCACCGTTGCAAGTCCTCTTAGGTCATTTTTCAGTACATCTGCTGTTTTTAGATGTGCTGAAATCCATGCAGATCGGACATAGTGAATACAGGTCAGAACGACCCATTGGTCCTGGCTGCATTGTGTCCTGGACTCCAGATATACGCAGTCCCCGTTCCAAAAGCCCACACTCTTCCTTCCTCAAACTCTTTCATACTCCATTGTCTCCCTCTGTGGCACGTCTTCCTCTTTTCTGTCTCTCCCCTGTCCAACAATATTTCACTAATCTTCAGCCCCAGCTTGATGTCACCTCCTAGAAGCTGTCTGCATTCTCCTAGCGCTGCCTACATGCTTCCAAGGAATCTATGTCTTTGTCCCCAGTGTCACAGCCCCAAGGCCATGAGCACCTGAGGGCGGGGCTCAGGGTATGCTTACTAACTCACTGCTCCTATCTTCCTAGAGCAATAATCCTCTCCCCTGCCCCCCACATCCTCCCTTCTCCCTCTCCTTAAGGCTTTCACTTCCTCCCTTCATACCTCAGCCCTCCAGTCTGACTTCTGACCCCACCACTCCAATAGAACTGCTCTCTTTGGGCCAGCTGGTGGCATGGTGGTTAAGGTGGCTAATCCCACATGACCAACTGCACAGTTCAAATCCCAGATCCAGTAGCTTGAAAAACACGCCAGGCCTATGTGCATGTGTGGCCAAAATCCTGAGAGGAGATGAAAAAGAAGGGATTGCAACATGGCGGCCATCCCTCCTAGAGAGCATATCTCTCTCTCTCTCTCTCTCT
>NW_006159595.1:1823413-1840598 GCF_000334495.1 Tupaia belangeri chinensis
CCCCCCCCAGAGAGCGCATCTCTCTCTCTCTCTCTCTCTCTCTCTCTCTCTCTCTCTCTCTCTCTCTCTCTCTCTCCCCACCAAGCATACATGCTCTATAGTAAAAATTTAAAAGAAAAAAATTCTTATTGACTTTACTAAATTCCCAGGGCACTCTTGTAAAACTATTCCAGTGAAAGCACCCTAAATTGGGAGCCTGGGGCTCATTCTTAACTCTGTTGTCACCCTTACCCGCTGGCCTAAGAAGTGACCAGGCTCTGGCAATAGCCCCTCATTTGCTTCTGTCCACCCCAAGTATTGCTCCCTCATTCAAATCCCATCATCTCTCACCTGGGTAGCTGTAATACCCTCTTCCCAGCTGGTCTTGCTTCCAATATTGTCTCCTCCTTCTCTAGGCAGGGTGACCCTTCTTAAAGCAAATCATACTTAAGACCTCTACTTAACATTCTGCTGTATTTCCCCCTTTCTCTTGGGATAAATTTCCAACTCCTTAATAAGATTTACTAGACCTTTCATTGCCTCCCTCTCCAATCTCATCAATTTTAACTCTCATTATCTCTGCCATTTTCTGGATTTCTCAAGGTTTCTGAGAGTATCTTGCTTCTCCCCATCACCAGAGATGCCTGTGCTGTTCTCCAATTCTTTTCCAGCCCTCTTTGCCTGGCTAACTCTTCTTTATGCTTCAGTTCTCATCTTAAGGAATTATTGCCTCCAGAATCCTTCCCTGCCTGCCCCTGTCCTGACCAGATGTCTCCCACATCCTCCTATAGCACCCGGACATCCCTCATCAGTCCTTAACACTTGGTAACTGCATGCTTCCTGCTTGCAATTCCACCTTCTCTGCAAAGGGCAGAGACGGCCTCGAGCCAGACCAAAACAAGTGGGATTACTGTAAGGATATAGAGGAGGTCGCAGGCACCCAAAAACATGAGCTTCACAAGAACAGGGACATAAAAGCCATCAGAAATTGAGGCTTTACTTTCCATCTCCCCCTCAGAGACCCTAAAATCACACCATCGTTGCTTCTGTCCTTCCATCACTCCATCTCTCTCTCTAACTCTCTCCCAGCCAGTTTCCCATGCTTCATGGGCCATAAGGCCACCTTTGTCTGTTACATAACCTAGCATTACCTAGCTCTCAGTGTCACCATTTATCTTCTGCCACTGGCACTAGAGATGTAATCTCTCAGGTTCCAAATTCCAAGTTCCTAGAGGAAGAAAGTGATTGGTCTTCTCATCTTGTGGTGCTGTTTCACCAGCTCTCACTCTCTGGCTGTGGGTGAGTGCCCATGAGGCAGGTCTAATCAGCCTTACACAGAGGACAGGGTGTACCGAACACAGCTGCACTCACTTAGCAGGGATCTGGGGTACGGTCATAAACAAGAGGGACCTCTGAGACACTCCAGTTATACTGTCTCTCCTAGCAAGTAGCCAAACCTTCTTCCATTGTTATTCATTGCCTCACAGAGGGTCAAGCACAAGGAATGTGCTGAGTAATGGCTGAATCAACATTTATCAGAACTCCCTATCCAGGAGACCCATTTGGCCATCTTTTCTCAGTCAGCCAAGCAGAGTTCCTGATCCCCATATAACAAGAAGATAGCTGTTGTTCCTTATAGGGAGTTGCCCAGATAATAAATGTTTCCTGACTCTTCCCTTCACTTAGAGTCAAACCTACCACTTAGCTGATAACAGCTCTTCGTAGCTTTAACCAAAACAGCAATAATCTTTTGTAGCTTCAGCCTGCTTGTTTGACCTCTCCTTAAAATAATTGCCAAGCTGGGCTTTTAAAGTCTAGAAGGAAATCAGATAAAAAGTATAAACAGGATTAATGCAATATTTTAGTGTTGGTGTAATAACAACCGCCCAATAAGAAGTTCACCCGTACACTCAGCAGATTACAACCATGGAGTCCATGCGGCATTAAGTGTGGCCTCTGACTTAGGGCAGATACGAAAGGAAAAGACCTTACATCAGGTCTTTCTTGTACAAGCCAGGTTTTCTCTCCCTGTTATATGTGGAGATATCTGTGTGTGCACACTGATGTGTTTGTGTCCATTGTTTGCCTTTCAATACTCAACACCAGCCATCCCTTTTTTTTCCCCAAAACTTCTTTGCAACCAACAATATACTTGGGGTACTGAAAGGAAGGAAAGGAGGAAGTATGGAACTTCTGAACACACAGAAAGCCTTTATGGAAGAATCTACTCATTTGCCAAGATAGGGAGAGGGCTTAGAGTTCTGTAGGTCTTCAAGGGAGCAAAACTAGACTTTGTAACCAAACACAGGACTCCACCGTGCCCTGGTGGTTGGACAGCTCTCCTCCACTGGTCACACTTCCTCTCCTTAAGGCACCACCATTGAAGGTTAAGGAACAGATCACTACTCAGACTCGCCTGGCATAAGCACCACTGAAAAGGCTATCTCAGTATACATATTCCTGGAGCGTATCCCACTGAAGGAGCTGGAATCTCCAAGAGTGAGACCTGGGAGTAAATTTGCAGTGAGCACTCAGTGATCCTTATTAATGGATAGGTTGGGAAACACTGTTCATTATCTCCGTTGACTCTTCCAAAAGTATGTTCCATTAATGCATGGGTTTTCATCCCAGCTGCACAGTGGAGTCACACAGGAGCTTCTCACACAAGCCAATGTCCAGCCTCATCGCCATTTTTATTTGTGTCTGCAGAACAGTTGGTGCAACAGCAGCTCTGAAAGATACGCCATGAAAGGGACTAGTAGATGGCGTAATGGTTACGTCGCTGGACTACCACATAGCTGACTGTGGTTTAAGTTCCAGACTCGGCAGCTTAAAACTCATGCCAGGCGTGTGTGTGCACGTGTGCCCAAAATCCTGAGAAGAGAATGGAGGAGAAGCAATTGCAGGATAGCCATTCCCCCAAGGGGTGATTTCTCACTTCCTAGTTCTGTTTCCTTTGGTGAGTGCACATGCCCTATAGCAAAAATCTCTAAATAAATAAATACATAAGATACACCATGAAAAAAACAAGGGTTCTCAAGTAGACTAAGTGTAGAGAGCCCTGGTTAACTCCCTTTTTTAGATTCCCAGTACAAAGTGTCATTTGGAAGACTCTAAGTTCTACAACAAAGAATCCAATTTAATTTTATTTATATTTGTTAAAATGTGTTGAAGTTCATGCTCCAGGTTTAATTGCCTACAAAGAGAACTTGTTTTGTCATTTGCCTATCTGGTGGCTGGATGGCTGGTTTGTACATAATATGAATGAGCATCCTGTATGGTAAACATATACTTAAATAAAGACGTTGCCCTGTTCACCAAGTGAAGAGCTAGCCAGGTGTTCCGACACAGTCTGTAGCAGCTCCTGTAGTCTGCTTCCATTTAGTTTCTCATTTCTAGTTCTACTTACTATTTACTGTTTATTTCAATCCTACGAATTCTCTGAATTTTGCACTGGCACTGACTTGCCAAATTAATTCTCCCCTGAAGAACTTGGCTAAGATAAACCTCTTACCTATTTCCTTTCATCAACCTGACTCAAGGCAGCCTGGAAAAAGTAGCCTTGCCCAGTAAATCTTTTAAGTTTCATGATCATGGCCACAGTTTTTAATATGATATCCAGATTATCAACTCCAAACAAGAAATGAAAAATGGGAAAGGAGAGATCATCATGCCCTGGGTCTGGTCCACAGGGAAAATTAACACAGCAGGAAGGGCCAACCACAATTCCCACACATGCAGCTCCCACTTCCCCAGGCTGGTCAATTTCCTGAAAGGGAGCAAACGTAGATCATTAAAATGCTTGAGGAAAACAAAGTGGAAAATAATGGACTCTCTAGGAAAAAAAAAAAGAGAGAATTTTTAATTATTTGATAGTAGAAATCTTCATCTGACAATTTCTCCATAGCAGGATTATTGACATTTTGAGCTAGATAATTATTTGCTACAGAAACTCCTATTCTCTGTTCATGGTGAACAGCATTGCTTCTATCTACTAGACACCAATAACCTCCCTTCTCCCCAACCACCCACCCAACTATGGTAACCAAAAATTTCTCCAGACATAGCCAAAGGTCCCTTGGAGCAAACTGCCCCAGATTAAGAACCCCTGCTCTAAGGCAAAATTTCTCTATACTGTATAATAACTTTTGAATATGAAACTCAGACTTAATGGGGGAAATAAAAAGTTGAATCATAAATCTATTTTACTGGATTATTTAACTTGAATCATTTTAAAAAAATGGACAAATCCTTTTCTAAAATATTGCCCTAAGACTTTTTATTTTCTATAAAAAATAGTAATCATGCTCTTTTTTAATGCTCCAGCTGAAGAGAGGGCAAGGGTGGAGGGCAGTGTTAGAAAACTTAAGTTTCTAAACTGAATCTAGAATTTTTTATTTAATCACCAAGAAATTGGGGGATGATGATTTGTCATGTAAAAGTTTAAAATACTGCATGTTTTTAATCCTCATATTAAAGCATAAACAATAAAAAATTCAAAATGCATGTACTGAAAATTAATATATGAAGCTCTACGAAATCAGCTCTGTAAAAAGTGAATTACGCTAAGATTGCAATAGATAAGCAGCCAAAGATACACACAAATAATTCACAAAAGAGGACACTCAACAAGCGAACAATAATGAGTACTGGAAAATTTTCAACCTTACTAGAAATCAAAGAAAACTAAAACACAATTTTTGCCTATAAAATTAGTATCTTTTAAACTAAGGAGATTCTGCACTGATAAGGGTGAGATGAAAAAGATACTCATTCACTGATATAATTTTTTAAATTACTTTGGCAAAATTATGAGCCTTAAAAACATTCACTTTGCATAATCTATTCTAAGAAATTAATTATAATTACTGGAAAATCTCAAAGATGCTCATTACAGCATTATCTAAGATAGTGAAAAATTGAGTATCACTTAAATGCCCAATAAATAAGTTATGTTGCAGAGGTTACATTTTAGCAATTAAATGTATAAAGCCATTAAAAAGTTGCTCAAAAAAAACAGGTTCAGCCCCAGTTGTGGTAGGACATGGGCCCTGCTGCTCAGAACACCAAAACCACAAGGGAGGCCTGGATTTGATTCTTGGCCCATACTAAAAGGCTTGTAGTTCTAGCTTTTCCAAAGGCTGAAGCGAGAAGTCTGTGACACAAGACCATATCTAAAAAGTACTGCGCACACACACACAGATTAAATAGAAGTAAATTTTTAAAAAGAGTAGGCATAGGCCAGCCCATCGCAGGGTGGTTAAAGCAGCTGTATCCCACAGGGACTGCAACTTTGAGTGTCTGACCTGTGACTTGAGCCAGGTGTGCATGCATGCATGCCCTAAGTCCTGAAAGGAGGAAGAGATGGAAGAGTAGGAATTGTGGCATGATCATTCCCCATGGTGGCTATTTTCTCACATTCTCTCTCTTGTTCTCTTTCTCTCGCTCTCTCTCCCACTCTCTTTCTCGTGAGCACATATGCCTTCTGGCAAAAAAGAAAAAAAATTAAAGATACAAAAATCAAACTTAAAGCATGAGTAAAGTTACATATGTGTGCGTATATATTGTCTATACAGAAGGAGAGTTCAGAAATTTTGTAAAATTGCATATTATAAAAAAAAACTATGCATGGATTTCAAAAAATTGGGGCAAAAATAAGCTTGTACTTTGATTTTTTCATAAACTTTTATTTTTAAGAGAGATTTTTGCTATAGGGCACATGCACTAGTCAGAAAGACAGAAAACAAGAATTCACCCCCCAGTGGGGATGGCCACACTGCAATCCTTTCTTCTTCATTCTCCTCTTGGGACTTTGGGCACACATGCACCACACCCGGCGTGAGTTTCAAGCCACAAGGTCTGTGACTTGAACTGTAGTCAGCCGTATGGGAGTCCAGCAACATAACTATTATGCCACCTGCTGGTCCTTTTCATGAAGTTTTGAAGCATCCTTGTATGTGTGTACAGATAGCAAGCGAAAGGCTGACCCTAGCAAGCTTTGAGTAGCCAGAATAAGGGAGAAAATTTTCACTCTTTCTATTTTATATTAATCATTTTTTTATAATGAGCATGTATTGCTTCTACAATGGAAAAAGTAAACTCCATAAAAATGATTAACTTTTCTTAAAGTGCAGCTCTATATGCTGCAGCATTAAAATAAACGGACTTCTCAATCACGTTTTCTTCAGATTGAGCTATTTTGAAAACATTCTCATGATATAAAAGTTGATTGAAGCCAAGAAAACCTAATCTGCTCTAATTTCAGGGTCATCAGCCTCAGTCACATAAATAACCAGGAGAAGATGGATTTTGAAATACCCTTTAAAGAGCTGTAAGATGTGATTTTTCTCCTTTCCCTAGCCACATTTTTTTCCCACTAAATACATCAAGCTGTCTTAGTGATTAAATAAAAAATTCTAGGTTCGACTTAGAAATTTGTCTTTCTACCTAACACTGCCCTCTACCATCAACTGAAGAGTTCAAAAGAGCACAATTAACATTTTTTATAGAAAACCAAAATCTTGAGTTCTTCTGCACAGATAAACAGAAAATACCGAACATGAAAAAGTAACATCATAAATGAAAGAAAAATAAATAAATAAATAAATAAATTTGTACGACAAAAAAGTAACATCAAAGCAATACATTTATTAAGTCAACTAAAAATAATAAGTAATGAATGCTCAGTGTATCCTTATTATTGAATGCCTGATCAGTAATAATCACTGAGTATTACACTGTTGTTTGTAGAATACCAATTCATCAGTCATAAGAAAAAAAGCGAAAGACATGAAAAGCTCTTAATTCCCAAACAGAGAATATAACTAGAAAGTTTTAAAATCAATTAGATAGATAGATATGAGGTCATTTCTTTCCTCACAATGCAAATCCAAAATTTATACAATTTAGGAATCAGGCGTTACTTCAAATACAAATAGTTCTACTTCATTTCGTGCAGCTTTTGTGTCAAAATAAAGAAGAATGACGTAGGAGGCCATTACAGACAGATGTCACAGCAGACCACAATGGTAGAGAGATGCTTAGAATCACAGCCTTAGATCAAGTGAAGGGATTGATTCAATTAAGCAACTGAAATGGCAGTGTAGTGCCTTTAGCCATCAAAAGCAGGATTTCTCTCTACGTCCCGACAGATGGCCACCCAGATGCAGTCACTCAGATTCTCAAAGGAAGGCCACCCCTTTAAGAACTATCATTGATATCTTTATCCATCCCAATACTATATTCCAGGTCATGGGAACATTACCTTTAAAATGTCTCTGGCATCCTTCTCACCCTGTCTTTATCCATCAATCTAGACAAAAATAGTAAGAAAATGACAACATTGATCCAGGCAGGAAATGAAGAGCTGAACTAAGACAGTGACAACAGGAAGGAAGAAGATGGAGTGGAGATGAAAAATACTTGAAAAGCAACAGTTGATGACTGATTAGATATAAATAGGGGGCCCATGTTTTCAGATCCCCAAAAATGGCATACATGCCCTGACAATCATGAAGGTACTTTTGAGTTCAATGGGGCAGAATATTTGCGCTCAAGACCAACTCAGAAAATCCATATAGAGAGACTTTTTTAAAGTGAGCCTGACTGGGAGTTATAGAATGGGAGTCAGGATGAAAGAGTGGGGAGAGCCAGGCAATAGGTAGAAAAGGAAGCCCTCTTTAAGCTTTAAGTACTACGTTATTTTCTTTTTCTATTCAAGCATGTTCTCTTCTGCTGGAAAATGCTTTGTTAAACTGATCTGAGGTCGTTTCCATCCTCATGAGAAATCTGATGCAGTATTTCATCCTAAACATTATAAAGCTTGGCATTAAAAGCTTCCCAAAGTCTATTTTCCCCTGGAGTCAGGTACCGTTTGTCATTTGCTCACACATTCCTTCTGGCAGACTGCTTTACGATGATTCCCATGGGCAGCTGTGGGGCTGGAGAGCATCCTTCACACATGACTTCCCACTGAGTCCAGAGGCCGATGGGCACAAGGAGAAAACCAACTCATCCCGTTATTGATGATGGTTCCCACTTAGGGCACAGAGGTGTTGTCCTCTCTTCACACTGTTCACCTGGTTTTATGACGCGCCACCAAAACTCAGAAAAATGAAACTTAAACCAGAGAATAAGTTCATATTCAACTGTTCATCTCTATTAATTCAAATATATATGCATCTTTTTTAATGAATGAGAAAAAGAAAGGGAGAGTAAGGTGCCCCAATGACAGGATCTTCCCATGCTATAATCCTCCCTCCAGCCTCCCAGCCAACCAGGATCATGGACAGTCATGGGTTGGCCAGCGTGTGGAGATCAACCCCAGATCTGAACCCAGGCCTTCCATGTGGCTCCAGGGTCACACAGTGATGTCCTGCTACTTGTACCACATGGCTGGGCTCCAAGTATTGATAGTTTTAGGTGCTGCCCAAGCCTATCTTTTCCAGGAAGTCAGAGTAGTCTGTATATTTTTAGGGTGAAGACAGAAGGGTTATAGAAAAAAGATATGAGCAATATTTAACCATAAATATGGTAATTACATTTTCTGAAGCAAAAAAAAAAAAAAAACCTAATTTATTGTCTGAAAAAAACCTTATTATTTTGTTTTTGCCATAGGGCACGTGCACTCGCCAGAAAGACAGAGAGAGACAGAGAGACAGAAAGCGAGAAATCACTCCACAGGGAGGAATGGCCACGCCGCAATCCCTTCTCCTCCATTTTCCTCTCGGGATCACGCACACCTGCCCGATGTGAGTTTAAGCCACTGGGTCCAGGACTCGAACTGTGGTCAACTACATGGGAGTCCAGTGACATAGCCATTAGACCAACTGCTGGCCCCAAATAATCTTTATTTTTAATATGTTGTAGACCAGGAGAAAAATTTCTTTGAAATTAGGAATGAAAAACTTAAAACATTGGTCATTATAGCTATAGAGTCATATAGAGAACAACCTTTTTTTTTCCTTTTCTTTTTCTTTCTTTTTTTTTTTTTTTGAGAGATTTTTGCTATAGGGTGCATGTGCTCTCCAGAAAGAGAGAGACAGAGACAGAAAGTGAAAAATCACCCCCCAGGAGGGATGGTCACACCACAATCCCTTCTCCTCCAGTCTCCTCTCAGGATTTTGGGCATGCACGCACATGTGCCTGGCGTGAGTTTAAGCCACCGGGTCCGGGACTCAAACCATGGTCAGCTACATGGGAGTCCAGCAACATAGCCATTACACCAACTGTTGGTCTGAGAACAACCTTTTAAACTCAAATAAAAGGATTTTTTTAAGTCCTAAATTATTAAAGTTGGAAGAAATTACAACAAAGGGGGAGAATATTAGAAAGTATATTTTATCTCATCAGTTAAATTGGCAAACCATCGTTTGTCTGTTTTTGCAAACATGGTATGTAGTCTAGAAGGGGTATTTTTGGGTCCATAACATAGCTCATTAGTATACTTTTAACCTACAGCTTAAAATGAGTATTGAATGCAAATTCTTTGGAGAGTTGTGGGAAGTATACAGAGTATATTTTTTTCTCACCTGTGGCAGGGACAAATAGGGGTGGATGAGTGTAGAGAGATCCCTAAGAACAAAACACTCTAAAATAGCAGTTTCATACTCCTGTGGTCTTGCTGGTGGTCTGTTTTAACCTAGACTGCATGCTTAGGAACCATTACAGTTAATGGGGGTTGTGGAGATAAAAGAAAACAGATCTCTCAACAGGACTCCTCATCTGGTGTCTCTGAATAGGAGATGAAGTTTCTGGTATCTATTAATGTTATTGATTAAACCACAATGCTTTTAAGTCTCCAGAATATAGTTAATGTTTAAAATTTTTCTTTTAAATAAAGATTGTCTGTATCTGACAGCTTTCCCATATGTACTGGAATTTTTCTCTGTTCAAAGGGCAACTGTGATGTGGAAAGGGCTCTCCTTCAGGGTGGCCAAAGGGGAGTTCTGGAACCACTACAGCATGCTTTTATGGTATTTGAAACCACACCTGCATGACCTCTAACACGAGTCTTTCTCTGAATGCTCCCTCGCGCCACCAGTGGTGATGAACTTCCCTGAAAGAAAAGGTAAGCCCGGAAGCGGGGCTGGCCCATCCATGGTGTTGGGCCCTGTCTTCAGTCCAGCTGCTATGCCAAAATACTGCAGACTGGGGAATCTGTAAGAACAGAAACTGATTTCTCACAGTTCTGGAGGCCCGAAAGTCCGGAATAACATGCTCCAGGACAGATCTCTGCTTCCGAGATGGCAATAATTTACATCTTATAATTTCAAGGAACCTCTCACCTTGAGAATGTAGGGAGGTAGAGAACAAGTTGCAGAACGAAAGGGTCCTTTTCCAAAGGAAGACTCTAATCCCTCCCAATAACCAAACTGATTCTACCACGCTCCAGAAGAAAATCAGACATATTCTCAAGATGTCAAGATGCCGAGACAAGATTCAAAGGGAAAAGGCTAATGTCACTCAGTACCATAGCCATCAGGATTGTGACAATACAAAGATGGGTGTGACCCCACCCCACTGGGAGACACTTTCTTCCTCTCCATCTCTCTCTGTGTTTCCTGTGCAAAAGTATGCAAACACTGGCAACTAAAAAGAAAGAAAGATGATAAAAAAAAAAAAACTGTATGAACAGTATAATTGCATTTAGAGATGTTATCACTAAAACATAACCAAGAGGGACCAGCAGATGGTATAGAAGTTACGTCACTGGACTCCCTTATAGTTGACCAGGGTTTGAGCCCCAGACTCAGCAGCTTAAAACTCACGCCAGGCGTGTGTGTGTGCATGCCCAAAATCCTAAGAGGAGAATGAAGGAGAAGGGATTGAGGTGTGGCCATCCTACCGGGGGGTGATTTCTCCCTTTCTGTCTGTCTGTCTGGCGAGCCTATGCACCCTATAATAAAAATCTCTCTAAAAAAATAATTAAAAGAAAGAAAAATTTAGAAAATCAATATCTTCATCACTCTATTTTGGTGTATCTTCTAAAGTTTGTACAATGAAGATGTGCTATAGAAAATATGAAAATAAAATAATGGTTTTAGATTCCTGCTTTTAAACTTTATACAAATATATCTCAATATTAATGATCAGCATGGCTGCTGAAAAGAAAATAATTAACATGAGTTGTTTCACCTGTGTTGTTTTTTTTTTCTGAATTCATTTAAATATAGGGTCAACCCAATTCAAAAATGTCCCCTTTTAGTCAATATTGAAGATAATTAGAATGTATATTTTCTAGTGCAAAAAAAGAAGAGGAGAAGAAGCTTTGCTTTTTCTCTGACTCCTTTATTATTAAAACCCTATGATTAAGATTACTTCTTCTGTTTACTGAACTGGGTGAATTCTACAGTTATTTTTTTCTGAGGTGAAGGTGTTAATTTGCATTACCTCTGATTACTCATTCAAAAGAATGAGCCAGGTTGCATCTGCTATATATTCTGCAGCGAACTGTTGATTATCTATGCAGACAAGGACAGTACAAATAATAAAAATCCACAGAGAATACCCAAACTTCATTTTAGCCAGAAGTGTCAACAGTTTGCCAGAGTTGTTAGCAAGGAACAAAGCTGATTTGAGTTTTATCTCCCAACTCCCTTCCATATGCTTCAGGATTATGCTAATAAGTGAAATGACCAGCAGCACAGGCCGCTCTGAGTAATTCCTAGTCTGGAGAATTGGTTTCTGATTAATCAAGATTTGGGTGAATTGGAGTACAGACATGCAACTGTCTCCCAAAAAAGATCCTAAACGTTCTTTCAATAGTCATGCTCTAAAAAAGTCCATTTACCTAACGACATGTTTGCCAGAGTTTACTCCACTTATGAAGCACAATTAATAGAACGCCCCATTTCTGCTCTACTTAAACCCTACACACACAGAATAAACAATGAACTCATTTCTCTTTGTTATACTACCCCATTAAACTAACAAGTTAAAATTTCTAAATATGTATTTATGGTAATTACAATTCCATATACCAGGTCAATCTAGTCTGGCAACGTGCAATTAACCTACAACTCAATAGCCTAAAATTATTAGGTTTCTGAACTTGGAAGGAAAATGTGTCCTCTGTGACCTTTCTTTAGTCAGTGCAATCTACAGAAATTCCACACTCCTACATATCGACACAGATATAAACCCTAGCAATGTCCGTGATTTGATTTAACAGATGCCTCTGATCCTCCATATGTCCACATATCCCATTTGAAATTTGAAATTAAAATAGTTAAGACAGGCCTTTTCAGACCTTCTGAGAAATATCATTTCTTCGAGGGAGTCTAATAAATTGACTGACAGGGATGTTAACCGCATTAACATTTTAAGATTCTTTCAACTCACTGTCTTTTGTGCAATAACTACAAATTTAGACCAGTGGTTCATATAGCTTCACACACCACACACACACACACACACACACACAACAAATACAAGTAAGATAAATTGTCCTAAAACTCTTTTATGCTTTATTGAATAACAGCCAGTAATAAGGCAGGCTCAGAGAGCAGATTTTAATATCCGATGCACGGCATAGCTTTAAATATCTTCTACTGCAATGGATAACAGATTAAAATCTGTCCCTTTACTAGAAGATTCCAATTGCTTCTTCGAGACTTTTCAACAAGAACTTTTTGGTCTTTCCTTTTGCAAAGTAATAAGACTTTCTTCACCTACTTTATAACACCATTGTGTTTTCCTCCCAAGAAAACTTTCCATTTCCCCCCAACATGAGAAAAATATGAGGCATTCTGAAAGGAAGCTGACTTATGATTTGCTGGGTTTCAACAACATAACGCTCCCTT
This sequence comes from Tupaia belangeri chinensis, assembly GCF_000334495.1. Classification (NCBI taxonomy): domain Eukaryota; kingdom Metazoa; phylum Chordata; class Mammalia; order Scandentia; family Tupaiidae; genus Tupaia; species Tupaia belangeri. Next base: position 1,836,196 of record NW_006159595.1, read on the forward strand.
TACTGTGAATATTGCAAGTCACTGTCACTAAGTTAAAAGGCAAACCTGAACAATAATCTTCAGTGACTCTTCTAAGTTCAAGAAGCTCCTCAGCTTCAGAGCAGGGGTGAGGAGGTGTGGGGGGGAAATAAGGAGAGTAAATCTTTCTTGGCCCATATATTTGCTTTCTGGCTCAGGCTCAGGCCCCCTTGCTTTAAATAATTGGGCATCACCACCACCCCCCCCCAAGTCTGGAGGAAGAGTGGCTGCTGCTTCATATGTTAATCACGTCAAATCAAGTCTCATAGTCACTTCCTCAGTGTCCTTACATCTGGCCTAAGGAAGCAGGCCAATATGCTAAAATGTTGCTTTAAGGTTTCTGTCATTCATTTCCAGAACTGGGGGTAATTTCTCCCAAGTTTTTAAAAATGTTTTAAGAGAGAAGGCCAGTTGCTGGCAGCTAAATCCCATGTGGCTTATAGCATGGTTCAAGTCCCAGACCCGGAGGCTTGAACAAGCCAGGTGCATGCATCTGCATGCCCGAAACCCGACAGGATGGAGAAATAAAGAAGGGATTGAGACAAGACCATCCCGCATGGGGAATGCTTTCTTCCTTTCCCTGTCTCGAGAGAGAGAGAGTACACGCCTTCTGGCAGAAATTTTTTATAACATTTTCTTAAAGATAAATGTCTCCTTCCTACTAAGAACACCTAATCAAACTTATTATACTATTTCCACCTCCGTAAAATTCAGCTTCAACATTTATTGATCTTTCTGGGCCTCAAGATGTCCCTGTTATTTTCCAAAAATAAAAATTTCAAGAAGGAGGGTTGAAAAAAAAAAATAGCATCCACCTAAATATGAACGAAGGTGCCATATATAGACCACATATGCATTAGGCATTCAATAATCACTTTAAGTAAAATAAATTCTAGGGGTAATGATAGGGAAGATTATGCCTTCTACGATAAAAATACGATGCCACTTTATGACGCGAATTTTTCCAAAGTTGGCAACGTTCTTTTTTCATTTTTATTGTTAACACTTTCCTTGCTCTTTTACCTCATTTCAACTTGTTGGCAGTAGTTGTGAACATGGATCGCTTTAACTCCCAAAGGAACCCATACATATCCTAGAGTCAACCTGAAGGCGGTGCCAGGCCAAAGTTGATTCTCTTTTACACAAACAGACTCCAAGTCCCTACATATTTTTATTAAATAATTATTTATTTAATTTTATTTATTATTATTTTTTAAATTTGCTATAGGACATGTGTGCTCACCAGAGAGAGAGAGAAAGTGAGAAAGCAAGCCTCCAGGTCTGGGACTCAAACCACAGTCGGCCCTAACCACCATGCCGTCTTCCAGCCCCCAGACTAACTTCTGATTGTTTTCTATCAATCATGGGAAAAGAGGCGCAGAGATGCAGAGCTTCCTTGATTCCCCTAATACAGCTAACATGTTTAAAGTAATTTTGTTAAGAGTCCTGAAAATGTTAATGCAGTTTATTAATAATAAAAAAATAACATTGAAAATATAGTTTTTGTGGGTTTCACACTGACTTTTATATTTCTCTCTCTCTCTCTCTCTCTCTCTCTCTTTTTTTTTTTTTTTTTTGAGAGGCTTTCCCTATAGGGCGCCTGCTCTCCCCAGAAGACAGAGAGGGACAGAGAGACAGAAAGTGAGAAATCAGCCCCCAGGGGAGATGGCCACGCCACAATCCCTTCTCCTCCGTTCTCCTCTCCAGATCTTGGGCATGCACGCACACATGCCCAGCATGAGTTTCAGCCACTGAGTCCAGGACTCCAACGGTGGTTGGCTACATGGGAGTCCAGCGACATAGCCATTACACCAACTGCTGGTCCCATCACACTGACTTTTATAAAAAAACAGAAAAACTATCTATTTTTAATGAATTAATCAAACTCTTTTTTTAGTTTTTAAAAAGAGGATTGCCCAGCCACAGTGGCATAGCAGTAATGTACTACTCTACAATGCTGGAGGCCATATGGAAATAGGGGTTTGATTCCTGGGTCTAAAGGCCAGCAGGTTAAGGCATTGGACTCCCACATGACTGACAGCAGTTTGAGTCCCAGACTGGAGGCTTGAAAGTCAGACCAGGCACGTGTGAGTGTAGCCATCCTCCTGGAAGGTGATTTCTCACTTGCTGTCTCTCTATCTCTCTGGCAAGCAAAAATCTAAAAAAAAAAAAAAAAATCCTGGGTCTACTTGTGCGAGTGACCACATGCGTGTACCTGTGATCCTTGCTGGCTGAAAGGCTCAGAGAGGGGTGGAATGCAGCACAAACCCTGTTCTGGGTATTCATCTCTCTCTCTGTCTCTTTGGCTCTCACAAAAGAAATAACCATTGGGTTGTCAGAAAAGTCGTGACACATTTTTGCATAGAAAAAACACATCATGACTTTTCCGACAACCCAATAGATGGAGTGCAGGGGAAAAAAGCTGCTTATGCAACTAAATGCTATCTTAGGTTACATGTCTATCTCTAGCTGTTATGTGAAACTAAACTCAGTTACGAGGCATAGACTTTTTGTGAGCCATCATGTTAAACTAAACTAGGTCCTTTAACTCCTTTATCTGCTATTTTAAAATTTTTCAGAAACTGTCCAGAGTAAAGAGAACATTTTACAGATGTTCTATGAGGCCTCTTCAAAGGCTGTGAAGACAAACAGAAATTGGGGATTGAGCAGGGATCTTTTGATTTCATTATGTTAGCTATTTGAAAAATGTAAACCAAATGGAGTCTCAGTTTTCTTTAATATCAATACTTTAAAGCCTGAGATATTGGGAGCAGCAGTTAGAGCAATGGCTATGTTGCTGGACTCCCATGTAGCCAACCGCAGTTTGAGTCCCAGACCCAGTGGCTTAAACTCACACCAGGCGCGTGTGCGTGCGTGCCCAAGATCCCAAGAGGAGAATGGAGAAGGGATTGCAGCATGTCCATCCCCCCTGGGGGGGGGGGGGGGGTGATTTCTCACTTTCTATCTCTCTGTCTCTCTCTGTCTTTCTGGTGAGCACATGCACCCTATAGCAAAAATCTTTCCAAAAAAAAAAAAAAGCCTAAGATATCTACATACCAATTTTGCCTTTGCCTTATATACAAGCCTAGGCTGAAGTGCTTGAATTACTCATCTCTCTTTTGAGGTCAGTAGGCGGCAGGATAGTAGTTAAGGTGCTGGACTCCCACACAGTTTAAGTCTAGGACCTGGCGGCTTTAAACTCATGCCGGGCGTGTATGCATGTATGCTCAAAATTCTGAGAGGAGAATAAAGGAGAATAGATTGTTGCATGGCCATCACCCTTGGGGGCTGACTTCTCACATTCTGTCTCTCTGTCTCTCTCTTTCCAGTGAGCACATGTGCCCTACGGGGGGGGGGGGAAAAAACTCTCAAAACAATTTTTAAAAGAATCTCTCTTTGTCCTTTTCTCCGTAAGTCAATTTCTCTAAAGAAAAATCCAGAGGATTTTCTTTACTGACTTTTCGCTCCTACATGCTGGATAACTTGGCTTCTACCCCCACCATTCCCTTCAACTGATCTCTTTACGGTCACCAGTGACTGTACAAATGGTGAATACCTTCTTCATCCTAGCTACATAGGCTGTCTCTTTCCCCTGTCATTCACCCCTCGGGACTGCAGGATGGCCTCTGCGAAGCCTTACCAACTCCCACCCCAGCCGGTGACCTTGGGCATCTCATTCTTTGTGCTCCAAGAGCACCTGGGCGTGTCCTGTTGGAGCATCTACCAATGACCATGACACAAGGTTCCCATCAGTTTGTCTCTTCACTGAGGCCGAGCAATGCAAGTGCCATGCATTTATCTTTACACCCACATCACCCACCCAATCTCGAGACCTGCCTGACTGGCAAACCACACCATTTTTTTCAGTCTCAGGAAGTAGAGCAGAAATCCTTGGCACCACTGTGCAGGATTATTCCTCATGGCATTAAGAAAGGTTTCACCTCATTTCTTCCAAGGCGCACTTCAGCAAAGTTTTCATCAACGCTTTCCTCGTTCCAAGCAAAGAGGATTCTATTTCAGATCATTGTGTCATCAAATATCCCAAGGCTCCTTCTGTACCTGAAATGGAGCCTGGGTAGAAGTGGGGTGCATAACCATGAGCGGATGGGGTGAGGGGCGGCAGAAGTCCAGCAAGTTTCCAAAATAAATGCACTTTTCCTGCCTCCTTCCTCTTCCCTATGCATTTTCATCTCTTTCAAAAGCACTGACACCTCCTAGCCATCTAATCAAGACAAATCTTTCATGCAGTAATTAAAATACAGCTCATCTTCAAGGGGAACAGAAAAACAAAGGCTGAAACAATTAGCTGACTGTGCCAAACAGCATGGTTCGCCCCCTCCCACCCCACCCTCCCCCTCTCTCCCGCTTCCTTCAATTGCTTGCTT
>NW_006159595.1:1840629-1840869 GCF_000334495.1 Tupaia belangeri chinensis
TATTTACACAGGAAGAGAAACTTCATGCCTGCTGAAAGGTAAGAAATTGAACAGACACTCAGACTAGGAAATAGTTTAATTGAATTTCGTATGAAAAATGCTTAAGACTGTTTAAGACAAACGTTGGGATCCCTGCTCAACTGGAATTGCATTAGGAGAGAAAGGGAGCCAGTTCCTTGCTCATCTGTTATCATGGAGTTCGAACAGAATAGTGCATTAGCATGCAAAAGGACACAGACC
>NW_006159595.1:1840880-1853114 GCF_000334495.1 Tupaia belangeri chinensis
AAGAGAAGACTTCCCAGAATGAAGACTGCAGAGGAGAGAGGTAAATTGTCCTCGTAATAACTCAGAAGATGGAAAATGAACTTGCACCTCATAGGCCGTGTGCGCCTTGATTACATTAGTGCTACTTGTGATAATATGCAGTATATTCATTTTTATTGTATTAGTTTCTGGATAGTCTGTAAAAGGCCAGTGTTTTATTTGGCTCCCTGAACCACCTGTCTTTTCTACAACATCCCCTACCAGCACATTCAAGCATTAGCGTTCAGGTTTTCTAAAATCTTTTAACCATTGATGGCTGCCAGCAGTCAAATTAAATTCAAAGGGTTTAGTATAGCTCCAGGTTTTAGCTATATAATTTACTAAGAATGCCCAAAGCACTTGCACTCTAATTTGCAGTTCAGCAATGAATACCATTTCCTAACGAAATCTGCCTGAAATTTCCTTTTGAGGCTCTGAAAAAAAATACACTTGTGACACCTGTGTGTCTTCCTTCTGGCACTGACTCAAAAAAAAAAAAAAAAAAAAAAAATCTAGCTAAAGAGAACGCAAGGTGGCACAGAAAAAGAAACCAAGAGAATGGATTTGTTTTTATTTTAAGGAACCTGGGCCAGTATGGTACCCTCCATTTTCTTTTTAAATTTAGATTTTTTTTTTTCAATTTCCTCTCAGTCCAATATTAGCACTACATTGTTACAGGCTTAACCAAGATTTTGGCTCTGTGAAAAAGAAATACAAACTACTGCAGAAAAGCCCAGATTTGATCATTTCCATGTCTCCACGGAAGTAAATTTTGTCTAGTTCCAGGAGAGGCAAGAGTGTTCATGTGTAATCCTTGATTTCATTTCCAGGCACAGTCACAGTGGTGCAAGAATAGAGAGCTGCTCTGAGAAGCTGGGGCAACATGGAAGCCTGAGTTCAGTTCCAGGGTCAACTTAAACAGGCTGAGCGTGGTGGCACGCACCCGCTGTCCTAGCTATCTAGGTTGGGACGGGAGGATTGCAACATGACAAGACCCTGTCAAAAATAACTCTCTCTCCCCACTCACTATTAAGGAGAAAATTATAATAATTTCTATCTCTTAACCCCAAAGGACCACTTCATTTTGCTTCTTTTTTTTTTTTAAGAGAGGTTTTTGCTATAGGGTATGTGCACTCGCCAGAGAGACAGAGAGAGACAGAAAGACATAAGAAAGCCCCCCAAGGAGGATTAGCCACGCCACAATCCCTTGTCCTCCATTCTCCTCTCAGGATCTTGGGCATGCACGCACACGGTCTGCCCAGCGTGAATTTAAGCCACCCGGTCCAGGATCTGAACCACGATCAACTACGTGGGAGTCCAGCAATGTAACATCTGCTGGTCCCTCTTTTTGCTTCTTTTTCTTTTCCTTCCTTCTTTCTTTCTTTCTTTTTTTTTTTTTTTTTTTTTTTTTGCCATAGGGCACTCGGTCTCACTAAACAGACAGAAAGAGAGATGGAAAGCACTCCCCAGGGCGATGGTCATGCCATAATCCCTTCTTCTCCACTCTCCTCTTGGGATTTGGGGCATGTACACACATGTCCTGCATGTTTTCCAAGCCACCGGGTCTGGTATTCAAACCCGAATACCTGTCAGCCATGTGGGATCCAGCCACCCTAGCCACCAGGCCACCAGCTGGCACATTTCAAAGTACCATTTCTTATACTGTTCTTGGGCCTCTATTTCCCTTTGGAAAGGAAGTAAGGCAGAAAGTAACTATTAAAGTCTACAACTAACTTGCAGTATTGTTTGTCTTGTAAAAAGGGGCTAGGCATGAGCTAGGTCTTGTGTTTGCATCCTGGGACTCCCTGGGCATGCAGGCACCCATGTGTGTCTGTGATCTGAGTTGGCTGGGGCTGGGGAAGGGTTGCAGCCTGGGACTGTGTTGGGGATGCCTGCCTCTCTGTTCCCCACCATTTTAAAAAAGAAGAAGAAGAAATAAACTTAACATTAATAAATAAAATAAAAAGATAACCCTCTCTAACCTAGATTAATCTTACTTAGATTAAATGAGGCATGAGAAATGCTCGAGAAGTATTTTGAGAATTTGCTGGGAAAGCTGAAAGTATCAAATGTTATTTAACTTTTACTTTTAGATTTTATCTTCTCACTTCCTGGCATACAGGAATTCCAGTTCGTAGCTATAAGACCATGGAGCCGAGGGAAATGCAGCTGACAATTGCCAGGTAAAACCTGAACTCTCACACACTCTTTTTGAGGTGGTCTATACTGCTAAAGGAGGCTACAGAAATCAGATTGTCAGGCAGAGTTCATTTAATTAATAAAAGGCATAACTTGGAAGCCCATTAGATAAGTCAGAGAGGCCTACCCACCATGCTGTTACTCCCTCACCATCGAACCAAATAAATGAGACTCTAGAAATCCAACCAGTAGAGTAGAAATTGGAAAGAGCCAAGTTCTGGATGACTCTAATGACCTAGATGGGGTTGTTGATCTCTCTCCTTTTACATCCTGCTCAATAAGCCTCTTTATAGTTTATAATATAATAAACTCTATAGTTTATAAAATTTAAAAAAAATTTAGAAAGATTTTTGCTATAGGGCACATGCATGCATTGAAGAGACAGAGATAGACAGAAACAGAAAGCAAGAAATCACCCTCCCTTCTCCTCCATTCTCCTTTTGGGATGCACCCAGTATGAGTTTCAAGCTGCTGGGTCCAAGACTCAAACCATGGTCAACACATGGGAGTCCAGCAACGTAACCATTACGCCATCTGCTAGTCTCCATTTTTAATATTTTTGAAGCCTATCCATATAGCCCTTGAAAGGAAAACTGAGGAATCCCAAGGCAAAAGGAATAGAACCCTAAGTCTGTCTGAGCACCTCTCCTCCCATGCAGACTCTGGAAGGGGACATAAGTATGGCAGAAAATGAAACGAAAGTGAATGCCACAATATTTTTGTTTTATTTCTATTACAATGGAAAAGACATAACGAACCAATTTCATAAAAATGAAGACAAATCTGCTTCTCAAACACCACCTTTCCCCTCACTCCCTACGGGGCCGGTCTCCACCCACTCCAGCTCATAACAGGAAACCATATTTGTTTGTGGAATAGCAGACAGAAAATTAATGTAGTCAGCCATTCACTTTCCAATTAATTTAGTGAAGCAGCAAGTAAATAATGCAGTTCTGTCAAGCCTGAATAGGAAAATATCAGCTGCCTAGCACTTACTACAAACAGGAGGAGAAAGAAGAAAAGAGACTTAGCGTTTTTTGTAGAGGTTTTTGCCTTAAGGCACATGTGCATGAGGGATAGAGGGAAAACTCACCCCCCAGGGGAATGGCCACTCTTCCCAGGATCTTGGACACGTGCCCACGCGCACATCTCACATGCCCCGCATGATTTTCAAACTACTAGGTCCAGAACTCAAACCGTGGTCAGCCATGTGGTCCCCATGGTCAACCATGTGGGAGTACAACGAGGTAACCACTACACCATCTGCCGGCCCTGAAACTAGCATTTTTAAATACTGATACCTTCTAAGTCAGGCACCCTGCGAGGCCTTTCCATGTATTCTTTCATTTCCATCCTTACACGAATCACACAGAAAGGAATTTTCTCTACTTCACATAAACTGTCTGTGTATAGAAATTTAAATAACTTCCCAAAGATCACAGAACAAGTATGTGGCCATGCTGGATTGGTATCCAATGTCTCTCTCTGACTCTTTAAATCAAACTAAACTGAAGGGACCAGCAGTTAGCATAATGGCTATGTCGCCAGACTCCCATGCAGCTGACCGCGGTTCGAGTCCCAAACCCGGTGACTTAAACTCATGCTGGGCGTATGTGTGTGTGCATGCCCAAGATCCCGAGAGGAGAATGGAGGAGAAGGGATTGCAGCATGGCCATCCCCCTGGGGGGTTATTTCTCGCTTTCTATTTCTCTGTCTCTCTCTGTCTTTCTGGCAAGCGCACGTGCCCTATAGCAAAAACCTCTCCAAAAAAAAAAAAAAATTTAAAAAAAGGAAAAAACTAAAATGAATAAATAATAAAAAATATAAATATAAAGTATATAAATATATGACACTTTAGGTGTCATATATACATTTAGTAAAGATGTATACCTTATGGGGTTTTTTCTTTTTAATTGCAAGACAGCATGTGAGCTCTCCAAAGAGACAGAGATAGAGAGAGAAAGCATCCCCAATGGGGCATGGTCATGCCACAATCCCTTCTCTACCCTGTCACAATTTGGGGCATGCACACACATACCCTTGGTGTGTTTTTCAAGCCTCCAGGAATGAGATTCAAATCACAGCCATCCACATGAGACCCAGCTATCTGAACCACTGCATCACAGGGCTGGCCCAAAACGTCATAGTTTTAATAATTATTGGGTCATCAGGAAATCATGATGTATTTTCTGATGACCCAACATATTTGTTTTTAAGGTTTAGTTTTTCTGTCATCTTTATCCTTTCCTTTCTTCACTTTCTTGTTTATATATTCCAAAGATGCAGGAAGGCAAGACGAGAAAGACTCTGACTTAATGGGAATTAAGGAATTGTGTTTAATTTAGAATTGATTCTGAATACGGATTGTTACATTGTATGGCTACTTCTCATATGCATTTCTGATTGAAATAACTTTACCAAGGATTAAGGTTCAATAAAATCCCACACAAAGTACAGTGTATGTGTCAGACATCTAAAAATTCTTGAGAAAGCAATTATACTGAGTGCTTTCTAATAATAAATCGAAACGGACAGCTACGATATGAACTGCATTTCCTAACAACTCTACCCCCACCTGACTCTGCATTTCCATCTTTGCTAGACTCTCTGCAAAAGAACAGATGTTCTGCTTTGGGTTGAGAAATCAACAGTTACCATTCATATGTTCCAAAAATTCAAGGGCTTAGTGCTGCTGTTTTAGGGATGCTAATTAATTCTAGCCCTTATGCTCCGATGTTCTTGTGGTTTCAATCAATTGCAATCTCACAGGACCTCAGTCCCCACTATCTCCTTTGAATGCCTATGGGGGAAAACAACTAGGAAATGCACACTTCGCTAACCTAGGGGGAGAAAGAGCTAATCTAATATGCTCTGATTTTGTATATTTCTCATATCATTATCATTGCTGTTCTCTCTCGTATTGATTCGACCAGGTGGGCACAGCCCAGCTCACAAATATAATTGCAACGATGCCTAGAGATGCCTTTTGGTCATTTTTTTTTTTTTTCATTTACTTGGCATTCAACCAGAGGCTTATTTTGGAAGCAGCATAGAAAGAGATATTGCTGAATCTTTTATTTTTCCTATTGTTTGTGTGTTTTTGTATCTACTGTTGGTTGTGTATAATATTCAGTTAGAGGCATATTTAAAATGCAGGTTCTGGGCTCAAAGGCCACCAATTGGCAGATCTGTAAAGGTACCGGGGTATCTGCCATTTTTTAAGTAAATGCCCTGTTTTGAAGCAGATGGTCCAAGGACCTCAGGAAAGGTAAGCACGCTCCTGGACACAGATGTTAACAATCTGTGTGACCTGTGTCCGTGGTGAGAGAGCGCAGGCACAAACAGTGCCATGGGTAGAGTGTGGTGTGAAGAACCCACACAAGCCTGCTCTGCTCCTCCCAACAGACACCTTTCACCCCAGACTTTCTCAAGGTCATCTGGGATTTGAACCAACTGGGGCGATGACAATCACTGTGACGGAGCCCACGGGATTTGTCCTTTAAAAGAGCTCCCTACATGAGTTTTATGCTCCGACTGAGGGGGGAAGGGGATGAATATGCTCTGGTTTTGTTTATTTATGCTAGTACTGCTTTGCTGTCCTCTGACTGATTTGCTCGACCACGCTGGCAAATACAGTTGATATCACTGAAATGGCAGTCTGATGAGTTGCTGCCTAACACCAAAGCAGGATGCCTAATGAAAGAACAATAGCTATGGGGCCAGGTGGTGGCTCAGTGGTAACACAACTGGATGCACGTGGCAAAGGTCCTGGGTTTGTGTTCCAGGCCCTCCCTGAGCATGCCAGGCACTCATTCACAAGTGCCCATGATCTACACCCACTGACACTAGGGGCAAATCTCAGCATGAAGAACCCATTGGGGTCTCTCTCTCTCTCTCTGTCTCTCTCTCTGATGAACAAATAAAATTTTTCTTTCTTTCTTTGATTTTTGTTTGTTTGTTTGTTTTTATAAAGAACATTAGTTGAGTAGTCAGCCAGACCCAGACTAGAATCTAAGCTGTTTCACTTATTACTGCCTCACTTGAGTAAGTTCCTTAACCTTGGGCAAGTTTCTTAATCTCTCTGAGCTTTAATTCTCCCATCTCTAAATTTGGAATCATGGTATTACCTTTCAAAATGTTGCAAGAATTAAATGTAATAAAGCGTGGCACAGAGCAGGGGTTGAACGCGGTAGGCGTGAGGGGTTTGACGTGGTGTGGTGCTCACTCATCTGAGCCTGTGGCCCTTTCTACCAATTACCTGCACAAGTTGATACACAAGATTGTTCTGGGCTTTTTGCTGAAGGAGAGTAAGAAATGTTAATGTTTTTGTCTTAGGAGAGTATGAAAGAAGTTTGGGGAAGAAGAGAGAGAAATGAAGAACAAAGAATATGGACTGACATTTGCATCTCCCCCCAGGAATTTACATGTTGAAATCCTGGTTCCCAATGTGATAGTATTTGGAGCTGGGGCCTTTGGGAAGTAATTAGGTCATGAGGGTGGAGCTCTCATGAATGAGATTAGTGCCCTTATGTGAACAGGCCTCACTCTCTTTCGGCCATAAGAGGATACCAGGAGAAGTCAACAGTTAGCGATTCAGAAAAAATGTCCTCACTAGACCCTTACTGCGCTTCTACACTGATCCTGGACTTCCAGCCTCCAGTACTGTGAGAAATCAATGTTTATTTTCAAGCCACCCAGTCTATAGTAATTTGTCATAACAGCCCCAAATGACTAAGACAAGAGGGTAGAATGGTATTCATCCCTTCCCTGCCCCCTGAATTGACATTGTATCCCAAGACCCAGAGGAATTTGGGCCAGAATCTGAAGGAGCTATTAGGTGGAGACCTTCTGAGACTGTAAACACCAAGTTAGTCACGTATTAGAGCCCAAGTAACAAAGGAAGACAAAGACATGGGGAGAGAGCCATTTCTATGTGGAATCTTTGACCACTTGGAAACCTAAAGAAGGGCATCATGGAAAGAATCAAAAGATGAAACTTGGGGAACCAGTAGCTAGTGTAATGGCTATGTCGCTGGACTCCCACGTAGTCAACCGCGGTTCACATCCCGGACCTGGTGGCTTAAAACTCACGCCGGGCGCATGTGCGTGCGTGCCCAAGATCCCAAGAGGAGAATGGAGGAGAAGGGATTGCAGCGTGACCATCCCCCCTGGGGGATGATTTCTTGCTTCCTGTCTCTATGTCTCTCTCTCTCTCTGTCTGGCAAGCGCACGCGCCCTATAGCAAAAACCTCTCCAAAAAAAAAGAAAAGGATGAAACTTGGTTTATGCATCGGTAGCCTCACAATGGCCACTACTGGAAATGGCAAAACGAAGTCACCTGCAACGACTCTGAGGGCCGAGAGTAGGAAGGTCACCACAGAAAGCACAGTCAAGCTTAATTTCTAAAGAAGAAAATTCACTTGTCAGCACACGCCAGGCATGCCCGGAGAACCTTGCACACTCCTGGAGAGGTCTTTGCAGAGAAGCCCATAGGCACCCATAAGGGGTAGGAGCAGGAGCTTTGGGCTACTTTTACCTCATGCCTTGTTTTGCATCTGAAAATGAGTGATTCTCACATTAACAATGTTCATTATAAATGTCCATTATTGGTCCCAAGAGGAATCAGCCAACCAAGAGCAGAGAGAAATAAATGCTTTTTCTTTGCCAGAACTAAATGTCAAGACAAACACTCAAATGGTGGTAACTATCATTTCTATAATACATGAGCTCAGTTGTCGCTGGCCTCAAGCGAACTATTTTAACTTATGTGTGATACAGTCTCCTCATCTGTGAAATAGCCTAGTTGACAGAGGCTCTCAAGACTTGATATATGAAGATCAAAATAGCTCAAGATGATACAGAGAGAGCAAACAAAGAAGTCAAGAAATGAAGAGCTTGGGCTACCTCTGAGAGTCAAATGGTGCAGCCATCTGTGAGTTATACTGTATTCAGATGGGTGGTAGCAAGAGTGCAGAAAGCTGAGTTGCTCCATCAGAAACAAGCTGAGTGACTTTGAACAAGTCCTTTAAACTCTACAAGCCTCCCTTTCTTCCTCTGTAAAGAGAAGAGGTCTATAAGGTCTATTTTATCCCTCAGGTCCCAGGTAGAAGATGTCAGGTCTTGAGAAGAGCATCTAAAAATACGATCCCCTTGTGATGCCTAAGGAGTTACATCATCCAGCACTTACAAGAATCCAAATGTTGACTGAGATCTTCTGTAAGCAAAAAGAAACACTGAAAAGCCTTGTCAGGCATTTTGTAGTCATTTGGCAATACAGATTTGAGTGTGTCTATCTTGAGCACACCCAGATGTTTATACCATTTGGATATGTGGTAAAAAGTTAATGTTTCACTTAATGAGATGCAAAGAGGTCCTTTCTGGCATTAGAGCCATAGTGGAGAAGGGAGGAATAGGGCAATTTGTCTTCACAGGGCGATGACACATGGTGGTCATCAGTGTAGTGATGACAGTAGCCATTTGAGTTGAACCCACTCTGTTCGTCTATTTGCTCATCAACAAATATTTACTGCATAACTTCCCCAAGCTTAGTTACTGCATAAAGATGTAAGAAATGCAAAGTTATCATTTCTGCCTTCCTTGATTTTGAAATCTAGTTTGAAAAGACGTAAGCATGTTTGAAATCTAGTTTGAAAAGACATGTATGCGAGCAACTGCAAAACAAGATATATCATAAGTATATCAGAAGTATACTTGGCAGTAAGTACGACTTGCCCAGTGGATTTAGAATGTACTCAGTGTCATAGGGCCAGCAGGTGGCATGATGGTTAAGGTGCTGAACTCCCACATGGTCAAACACAGTTTGAGTCTGGGACCTGGCGGCTTGCTTTCTCTCTTTCTCTCTCTGGTGAGCATGTGTGCCTTACAGCAAATTTAAAATAATAATAATAAAATTAAATAAATCTATTTTTAAAAGAACGTTTTCAGTGTCTTTCTTTAGCAGAATGAGACATCAATTCTAGATAGAGTGCTCCAAGGTCTTTCCAATGAAAGAGGAATTTGTGCTGAGATGTAATGATGAACATAAGGGGAAGAATGAACTGGAGGAGGATAGCTCTAAGAAGGGGAACCAGCACAAATACATGCATTGAACTGGAAGATCTCAAAAAAACAGCAGATTAAATCTTGCACTATTGGTCAATAAGTCAACCGCCTACAAGTCAACATATTTATATCTCACCTGGTGGCTCCCATCAAACCAATGATTATAAACAGCTCCTTGACCCAAAGTGTTTGTTTCTTCACCGGGAATTCTTCATTTTATTTAAATAGTAGTTATTTGCCAGACTACAGTTTAGCTCTATAGATCCAACCCTTTGACTAACACTGGGGGGAAAATACAGACCTCTGCATTTTTGCTATCATCCAGTTAGAATAGAAGACTGTGAGCCCCACCTCCCACCCCTATCAACTCCCCTCTTAGCTTTAGGTAGGTCCGTCTTTAACTAGCCCATAGTTTTAATCCACAATAGAGCCATCAGGACACGTCAGGAACATGAGTGGCAAAAACCAAACCACTGGGCTTCTGTTCTAGTCCATTCTGTTGTTAATAATAGAAATTCCTAAAACTGGGTGATTTATAAGACTAGAGAGGTTTGTTCCACTCATGATTCTGGAGGACCAGGGTCTAGGGGCTACATCTGGCGTGGGTCTTTTTTGCTGGTAGGGAGTCGTGAAGCATCATAGCATGACAGAGGGCAGAAGCATGTCTCTGCCTCATTCCTTTTCCATATAAGCCCACCAGGATTCAATCTCATGGGATCCCCATCCTGATACCCCAATCACTTCCTAAAAGCTTCTCTTTCAACATCGTAATCAGATTAAATCGTCACCCTCCCCACACCTTTACAATGGCTCACAAAATTTTAACACACGAATTTGGGGAGGGGAGGATACATTTACATGATAGTAACTTCCCAGTGGAAAACAAGTCTCATAAATATCCCAGACATATCTGGATTTAGTAGTATATCATTGCTCTACTGAGCATGTTATTAATTTTGTTAGCCATTAGCCAGAGGTGATGCCATATCCCTGTGATGAACTTTCTTCACGGATCAGCAAAACCTAAACACAACATCCCAGCAGCTGGTGTTGAGAAATAAACTCAGAACTAACACCAACAGGAAGTGTAAACATTGGGATAAGCAAATATGCTCAAGGAAAGGGCAATGCTTTATACATTTTGCAGTAACTGCTCTCACAACCAAACTGAATGTTTTTTACTTAATGTATTAGTCCAAGGCCAGCCAGTGGTGTAATGACTAAGATGCTGGACTCCCACGTGGCTGACTAGAGTTCAAGTCCCAGGACTGGTAGCTTGAAAATCGCAAGGGGCACATGTGCGTGCATGCCCAAAATCCCAGGAGGAGAATGGAGGAGAAGTGATTGCAGTGTGTCCCTCCCCTCTGGGGGGTTGATTTCTCACTTTCCTTCTCACTGTCTCTTTCTGGCAAGCATCTGTGCCCTATGGCAAAACTTTTAGAAAAAAAAAAAGTATTAGCCCCTGCCAAATTTTTATTATTTTATATAGTTTTCTTTTAAAAATTTTATTTGTTGTTATTATTATTTAATTCGCTATAGAGCATGCATGCTCACCAGAGAGAGAGAGAGAGAGAGGGAAAATGAAAGAGCAAGCTGCCAGGTCTGGGACTTGAACCCGGGACAGCCATGTGGGAGTCCAGCACCCCAACCACCATGCCACCTGCTGGTGCCTATTTCATGTAGTTTTCAATAGTTGCAAGTATTTTTAAATTTTACAAAAATATTTTTACAATCATAAATTAACCTTCTTTGCATGTTTTCTATTTCAGCCACCTTCTATTATTATTATTATATTTTATTATTTTAAAGTTTGCTGTTTGTTTCTTCATCTCATACTCCATCCCTTAACAAGTTCCTTTCAATTGGCAGTTTCTATTTATATTTCAACATATTAGTATAATAAATTTAAATAAAATCTTCCACTTGTATCATTAATTAGTATCTGGCAATGGGCCTGATTAAATGCCCTTGGCAGCAAAATGATTTAAGTATCGAAAAGGTTATTTTTATCATTTATTAAAAATGCCTGTTAGAGAACTATTACCACCAACTTCCCAACCTCTGCACAGAGCAAAGTGTAGTTCTTAATGCACCTCTCCAGGTTGTATTGAGTAACTGTCAGTCAGCGTAGTCGGTTTTTCTAACAAATGAGGAAAGCTTGTCTGGATGAGAGGAGTTTAAATGATTAAAAAGTTCTTAAGCTTAGGCCAGCCACAGCAATGCAGCAGTGACACAATACTCCATAATCCTGAGGTTATGCGAGAAGGCCCTGAATTCCCACTCTGAGGTCACCCTGTACATGTCCTGAGGCAGGGGGCGAGGCAGAATGGGTGTTCGTGTGCCTGGGATTCTGGCTGGCTGGGGCTGGGGGTGGATCGTGGCACAAGGGCCTTTTGTGGGGTACCTATTTCTCTCTCTCTCTTTTCTTCTTCTCTGTCTCTCTCTCTCATGGAAGAAACAAATATTAAAAAAAAAAAACTTAAAAAAATTTAAATGAATAAAATAATTCCTCTGTCAATCCATGACAGAACTTCAAAAAACCAAGTTTTCACTTTATTGACATTTTAGGGAAATACAAACAGATCCATTTAACCAGCAGAACTCGTATCTGTACTCTTCTAAGAAGCTGAATGTACTTTGTCAAATACCCTTTTCTAATATGAGCTGCACTTGGCATAGAAAACCTTCGCTGAGGACCAAGAGATGGCATAGTGGTTAAAGTGCTGGATTCCCACGTGATCGACCATGGTTCTAGTTCCAGACATGGTGACTTGAAACACACCAGGAACACATGTGTGCCGGCCCAAAATCCTGAGAGAAGAATGGAGAAGAAGGAATTGTGGTGTGGCTATCCCCCCTCGGGGGTGATTTCTTGCTTCTGTCTCTATCTCTCCAGCAAGTGCATGTGCCTTATAGCAAAAAATCTTAAAAAAAAAAAAAAAAAAAAGGAAGAAA
>NW_006159595.1:1853160-1887248 GCF_000334495.1 Tupaia belangeri chinensis
AGGAAGGAAGGAAAAGAAAGAAAGAAAGAAAGAAAGAAAGAAAGAAAGAAAGAAAGAAAGAAAGAAAGAAAGAAAGAAAGAAAGAAAATCTTCACTGTTTAACACACTCTCATTCATAGGTGTCTCTTCCTCATAACTATTTCTTGCAGCTAGCCCAGTGCCTGACATATAATAAATGCTTCCTAAATTTGTTATACAATGAGGGGAAAAAATATAGGCATAGTATTTTGTATTTTTCTGACTTATTCTGAGAATTAGAAAAAATATTCCATGATGAGAAATTCTTTAGTAAGTAGTATAAATATTTGAATGTCACAGATTGGAATTTATTTAACAGAGACTTTTCTGGACTTTCTTCTTTTCCTTTGTATATTAGTAAATATTTATTGAGAAAAAAAAAAACCTTAAAACATAAAGACTTTTCTGAGAGTTTACAATCTGGTGTCTTCCATAAGCATTTCAGGAGGAAAAAAAAAACATGGAGAAATATGAAGATAAAGAAGAACCTATGTTTCAAGAAAGCTTCGAAGGGAACCAGCAGTTAGCGTAATGGCTATGTCGCTGGACTCCCACGTAGTCGACCGCGGTTCGCGTCCCGGACCCAGTGGCTTAAAACTCACACCGGGCGCGCGTGCATGCATGCACAAGATCCCGAGAGGAGAATGGAGGAGAAGAGATTGCAGCGTGACCATCCCCCCTGGGGGGTGATTTCTCGCTTTCTGTCTCTATGTCTCTGTCTGTCTGGTGAGCGCACGCACCCTATATTGAAAAACCTCTCAAAAAAAAAAAAAGCTTCGAAGAAAAAGAAGTGGAAAAATCTCTCATCGAAAATAAGAGGAGAAACTACACAACATAATGAATTTTTTTTTTGAGAGGTGTTTTTTTTTTTTCACTATAGGGCGCGTGAACTCGCCAGACAGACAGAGAGAGAGACATAGAGACAGAAAGCGAGAAATCACCCCCCAGGGGGGATGGTCACGCCGCAATCCCTTCTCCTCCATTCTTCTCCCGGGATCTTGGGCACGCACGCACACGTGCCCAGCGTGAATTTTAAGCCACCGGGTCCGGGACACGAACCGCGGTCGACTACGTGGGAGTCCAGCGACATAGCCATTACATAGCCATTACGCTAACTGCTGGTTCCCACAACATAATGAATTTAACATCTGAAAGAATCTCAGACTCCAAAATGGAAGAAATGCTCAGTAATGTAATTTGCCTGGGGACCAGCAGATGGCATAATGGTTACATCGCTGGACTCCCAAGTAGTCAACCACAGTTTGAGTCCTGGACCGGGACTCATGCTGGATGGGTGTGAGTGTGTGCCCAAGATCCCATGAGGAGAACGGAGGAGAAGGGATTGCAGCATGGCCATCCCCTCAGGGGACGATTTCTCACTTTCTTTCTCTCTGTCTCTCTGGCAAATGCACATGCCCAATAGCAAAATCTTCTTAAAAAAAAAAAAAAGAAAGAAAGAAAGAAATGTAATTCACCGCAACCTTTTGTCAAAGATACAGTGTTATTCAATTTTATGGGGAAAAAAAATCCAAATATTGAAGGAAATGAGAGTACATCTAAGTTAAATTGTTAATAAAATATTTACCATTCAAACACTCATAATCAGAAGCTGGCCACTTTTCAAATATAACTCAACAGGGAACGAGGTGAATTTTAGATCATGTATGTAAAAAGAGGCTTGAAATAATCCTCTGAATATCAATGCTAGTTTTTATTAACACAGACAATACAATCCTTAGTACATTGAATGCCCTTCATCTTGGGAAATGTCCCTTGTATTGGTTGCAGAATCTTAATTTTCTTTTCTTGTTTTGTTTGTGTTACTAAAAACTAAATAGCCCAGAAAAAGATGACCTTTCTCCTGGAACAGTTAAAGCAAAACCATCAGGCAAATTGATTTATTTATGCAAGCTTCATCTGTTAGAGAAGGGAGAAGAATGGAGAAGGGATCTTTATTGAAGGTCTTCTATACGCCAGACACTGTTATATACAGTATCTCTTTTATGCTCACTACAACTCCGAAAATTAGTATTGAGAGGAGTATTATTTCTGTTTTAGAGATTAAAAATTAAGACTCACATTTACCAATTTTCACAAAGCTGATCATTTTTTCTTTTAATTTGCTACAGGGCGCATGTGCTCACCAGAGAGAGAAAGAGAGAAAGTGAGAAAGCACCCACAGGGAGAATGCCCCACATCACAATCCCTCCTCCTCCATTCTTAGGATTTGGAGCATGCACACATGCTCGGCCTGTTTTTCAATCCCCTGGGTCTGAGACTCAAACCACACAATTAGCCATCTGGGATCCAGCCACCTTAACCACCATGCCACTGGCTAGCCCACAAAGCTGATAATGAGTTTAAGTAGGATCTGAACACATGTTCAGCTAGACTAAAAAGACCTGTGCTCACCCCACCTGATTGTGCAGCATCCTTCACAAGAAAGTTTCAGGGCCAGCAAATGATATAATGGTTATGTCGCTGGACTCCCACATAGTCAACCATGGTTTGAGTCCCAGACCCAGCAGTTTAAAACTCACGCTGGGCACATGTGCATGCATGCTCAAAATCCCAAGAAGAGAATAGAGGAGATGGGATAGTGGCACAACCATTCCTCCTGAGGGGTGATTTCTCACTTTCTATCTCTCTGTCTCTCCAGCTATGGCAAAACTCTCAATGTCTCTTTCCCCCGCCCTTGGAAAAAAACCCCTCCAAAAAAAAAAAAAAAGTACTGTCAATTCTGGCAGCTGGAAAGTCTGAAGGCATAGACATGGCATCAGGCAGCCTATAACATAGCTGTCAAAAACACAGGATGGCAGGCACGTGCAGAGAGAAAGAGAGTTTCTGACAGCTCTCTTTTATAATAACCAGCTACCATGAGAACAAACTTCTCATGAGAACTAAAACTCACTGTGTGTCTAGAGACATCATTTAGTCTATTCATGAGATTGTTCCCTCCATAATGCAACCTCCATGCTCTAATCATTGCCCACTAGGCATCATCACCTCCCAATATCAAATTCCAAAACACTGAAATTTGGGAGAACAAGCCACCATCCAAACCGTAACAACCTGAAATCAAACCCGGGCCTCCCATGTGGTCCCAGCCTGTATAGCATAGCATTTTAGCAGCAAGTGCCATCACAGCTGGATCCAACAGATTGTACCTTAATTATCCTCTGCATCTCCTAGCACAGTGTCTTGCAGATAATCGTAAAAGGCTGCTACATTGAACTGAAATACAAGAAACTGAATAGACTTGTGCTGAGTTATAAGACCAGGTAGACTAGCCCATAATACCTTTGATTCAAATGAAATACTGAGAAGCAGCTGTATGCCTGCTGTGATTTGGAGGATTTTGTGGCACAGCACGAGCAACAAAGAAGCAAAGGTCACTCAGCCTGAGCTGGTCAAAAAAGACCCCCACCCAGCCTGGAGTACGGGAGGAGGGTCTGCTCCAGCATTGTGCATCGTGTGAATTAGACTACCACCTTACATTCTAGCTGTCCAGCTCAGTCTCCAGCCACATTGGAAACAGAGAGACTTGAGTATACAGGAATGAAACTCCTGAAGACAGTGACGCTTTGGAGGAATTCTCTTCCCACAACTCCCCCAGCAATAAAAGGACAAAAATTCCCCTCTGAAAATCTGAACCCAAAACTCCCACTCGAGACCACACTCCCATACACAGTGGAAGAGGAAAAGTGGCACAGAGCTAACTCATACCACAGAGAAGCACACAAGCACACAGTTACAGACACCTACTCCAAAGTTATAGAAGTGAATATATCACCAGATGGCTGAAAATCAAAGACAGTCCCAAGAAATATGAGAATACCAGGATGTACCTCTCCCCAAAAAGAATATAATAACTCCTCACCAACAATGGATAGAACACAAGAGATCACAGACATGTCAGAGAAAGAATTCAGGCTATTCATTGTAACGAACTCAGTGAGATGCAAGAGAAAACAGACATCCAATTCCAGGAGATGAGGAAATCTTTCCATGACTTGAAGAAGGAACTGGATAAAGTGAGATTTTGTATCACCAACCATGCCATTTAGTTTTTCTCTATAATGCCTTAAAAAGAAAACGAGACCCTATTGTTTACCATAATGGATACCTATAATGGTATTTAATATCTTTAAACTTTTCCATTTAAAGCTGCAAGTACTGTAGACAAATCTATAGAGTCTTTCTATGTGGAAATGTGAACATTTTATCCTATAATCTTTTCAATTAAAAAACTAATTCAGTTCTTAAATTATGTGGGACATTGTAAGTTTGGAGGTGACGTGGAGAATCGAAAACAATATCAAGATGATTCGTGATTTACTCCTTATCATGCTCAGATTTCCTCTCCACTTTTTGTTAAGAGTTCTCAGACCCACAGACGCTGAGTAGTTTACTCTTCTGGTTGGAGATCCTTCTTACTCCATTTCCACATGGCCACTGCAATGTGACCACTCTCCTTGTTAAGATATGCGAATCCTCAGGGATGTAATTAAGGAGGCACTGAGATGCTTTCATCAAAGGACAGTTCATTGCTGCAGCTCCACTGCAGTTTGTGCGGGTTAACTACTTGGCAGTCCTTTCATGTCCTGGAGTCAATCTGTGTTTAAAGGATGGAGGTGAGTGGGCAGGACAGGGCAGTTTATCTTTGCTGCCTTCTCATTTATTATCACATTGCTCCCTCACAGGGCACTACCTCAGCTGATCGAAATCAGGGACCACATATCACTGGAGTTATTGGAATGAAAGGCAAAATACATTCTTTGTTCACTCTCCCAAAGAGTTTTTAAAATCATCATGGCAATAAATCTGATGGAAATCCCCAAACACAGAAACGGCTTATTCCAGAGCAGGAATTGCTCTCTTCTTTATTTAGCTTCCTATAGCAGTTATAGACACCTTTCCAATACGTGAGCATTCCCAATGATCGGATCAGCTTGCAATATTGTGTCAGTACACATATTTTGCCTGCAGCAAACATGTCTGTTCTTGATTTCAAACAAGGAGTAACCAGTTATCAGCAGTTCAGCTCCTTTCTACTTCCTGACATAAGGCCATAATCCTTTGAAAACTTTCCTCATAAAGACAGTCTATTAAAATAGCATTCATTCAAATCAAACTTTCTCTATTCCTCCTAGAATTCAACACAAGATTTATAAGGTGCCCATTCATGTTCCCACAGCGAGAAGCTAGAAAAAGTATGCAAGGGAAAAAGCAGGTACGAATTCGAGCAGATGGACTAGGAGAAATGCAACTCAAAAGAAACCTTGAAGATTTTTTTTTTTGAGAGGTTTTTGCTATAGTGCACGTGCGCTCACTAGAAAGACAGAGAGAGACAGAGAGACAGAAAGTGAGAAATCACCCCCCAGGGAGGATGGCCATGCCACAATCCCTTCTCCTCCATTTTCCTCTCGGGATCTTGGGCACGCACGCATACGTGCCCGGCGTGAATTTAAGCCACCGGGTCCGGGACTCGAACCGCGGTCAACTACATGGGAGTCCAGTGACATAGCCATTATACTAACTGCTGGTCCCAAACCTTGAAGATTTTTGAAAACACCAGAAATCAGATCACTGAACTCCAACAAGGACAAAAAAAAGAAAAAAGAAAAGAAAAAGCAGAAATGTTTTCCTCCATTGAGAAGACTGACAAGTCAATCAGCATAAATGTGACAGCTAGGGACCCTTAACACAGAAAACTTGAAGCAAAAACCTGTGCCAGAAAGACAGATGGAATTCGTCATTCCACTCTAGTATCCTGAAATACATAGGGCTTTGCAAACTGTCCCTCTGAACCATGAGAGTAACATCATTTAACACAGTCATTAAATGCAAGAGCCATAACATGTATAACAACCGTGTGTAGGTGACAGCAGTCTGCTGAAAAATACCAGGACATCTCAAATTTTGCCAGCAGACTGAACAAAGAAGACTGTGCAAGGCTCCCACACACTATTGAAGAGATGCCTGTTCCATCTAAAGCTATTGAGAAGAGACAGCAAGCCCCAATTTCGCATAGTTCAACAAGCACACAATCAGGAGGCATGGCTCCGTGGAAAATGGCAATCTGTGTGCCAACAGATTGAATATGGGTTCCACTAAACAGGAGAGCAGGTGGGTTGTAGAGGGCAGTGGGAGAAGTTGACATGGCCAGTCCATTTTGAGAACAAGATATGGCTTTTCTAGGGCTCTCCAGCACGGAATATTTTTGCTGCAATCAAATGTTATCGCTGAACGAGTCACAGCAACACACAATGTTCCAGGCCAGAACTAACAAAGCCTGGAGTCCAGTGGAGGCCACCTCCTCGCCTTGTTATATTATCTGTGGCCAGTGTTGCTATGACAACTTTTCAAAGTAGCCTTATTGGGGACCAAAAGAGAAAAATAAAAAAATAAAACCCTTCAGGCACAGATTATGTCTACAGGACTTGAAAGAGCTGGTCAATGCACTGGAGGGTAAATTGTTAGGACAGCTCTTAAGCAATATTGAGAAACCCTACACCCTCAATTTCAAAAACCATCTGAAATCATCACCTAGAGTGTCTTGAGAGTGTATCAGTTTCTTTATAAACTTAATTATGATAATTACATAAGACCTCAAAAGGTTGCCCTTTCCGATTCCTGTGATCCAAATGTAATTTTCCTTCACTCCCATACAAGCATTGCACATTGCAAGAATATCCATAGCCCACTTGGTATTAAAGCCCCGTAAGAGAGGACCTTTGATGCCGAGAACCAAGTGGAAAAGGAGATCAAAAAGTTTGCATATCATAGGGCCTCTCCATGGTCAAGGACAATCAATCAAAACAGTAAGACAAATAATGAAGAACTCTTCATTTTGCAAGCCTAACAAGCAAAATAAATAAATAATTTTTAAAAACTGCCTTTCATAATTATGTATTTCCCAGCTTCCACACATGGTTCTCATGATAATTGCTAACTTTGTGAAATATTAGAACACTGACACTTATGTAAAGCGGAGTGCTTTTTGACATTTATGAAGTGCCGATTCTCTATAAATATAGAAAAGCGGTGATCGTCATAAGAGCTACTCAATGGAATAGATCAATACTGACGACAACTAACGTCTTCCACTGAAATTCAGAAGGCAAAAAAAAAAGTCCATATTTTTAGATCTCTTTGATAAACTAGCACATTCTGTGACTCGCCAAATAAGATTTAAGATCGGACAAGGAAATTTTAGGAAGAAAAGAATCATAGGTCAACTTGGTCTGTTTCCTCCCTCGTACGGGTCTATACATAGATCTATGTGAGTAAACACCTTTGGAGACAGATCATGGCAGCTCTACTGTCACTCACCTTATGATCTCTGGCCAAAAAAAAAAAAAAATCGCTAGTTGTGGGCAGCTAGTAACACAAAATAAGTAGTGATATCTATCACAGAATTGTTGGGAAAAGAGATAAGCTCCAAAGAGTGATTTGGGGAATATTAAGTGTGAATTGAGTTTCCATTTTCAAGTGACATTTCTTTTTCTCATGACTGAAGACCAGCGCTGGGGAAGGCACAGTGGCAGTCGGTGCCTCTGTGGAGAGCATACCCAGCCCATCAGAAGCTTCGCAGAGAGCTGGGGATGGGCACTTAGACCGATCTGCTAGCTAGGTCAAATCTTGTTAGGCTTGCCTGAGATGTGAGTGGAGGCCAATGGGATGTGGACCCGAAAGCAAGCGCCACCCTAGCAGAGGCTGTGCCCGTCTTGCGAATCCACCTTCAATGATGGGTTAATGGAGCATCCCACAGACCCAGCGTGGCTCTCTGACCCCACGTCCCCACCATCTGTCATCACTTTTAATGTCTCAAAAGCGCCTGGGATTTAATTGCTATCAAGGCACTTCCAATTCCCACGTGGGTGATAAAGGCCCCTGAAAATGTGTAAAGAGGCATCATTCACCTATTGAACAATTATGTATGGAACACCTACTCTGCATATGTACTTGGGAGAACGTGGTACCATGGTTCGAAGAAGCCAGTGGCCTGATTTCAAATCCTGGCTCTGTGCCATTTATGAGTTGGGGTGGCCTTGGACAAGTGAAACATTCCGTGCCTTGATCTCCTCATCTGTATGTAGAGACAACAGGAGCGTCTACTTTGTACAGATCTTGTGAGGACTAAGACCGAATACACCTGAAACACCTTGACCATGCCTGATCTGCACTGGCCTTGAAAGGTATCAGCTCCTACGTCTTACTGAACTCATGCTGGTGTCCAGTAGGAAGGTGAATGAGGAGCTCCCAGTGTTAGATGCTTTATCTGGTCTGTTCTATTTGATCTACTTCTCATCACCAAAGAAATAGATCAAATTGGGCACGTTTTTAAATTTTTACTTAGCCTAAAGTATCCCCATCCGAGTATACAGAAGCTGTTAATTGCTTTCCAACCTATTTACCATAATTTATCTCACAATCCATTGGAGTAATTTTTCTTAAAGTATGTGGTTTGCTCCAACTTCAAAAAGAAAATACTATAGACTGACCCTGTAGCCTAGGGGTTAAGGGAATCAATTTCACATGGAGGACCACAGTTTGAATTCCAGATCTGGTGGAGATTTTTACATGCATGCCCAAAATTCTCACAGGGTAGTAAAATGGAGAAGTGATTGCAGCATGAGCATGCTCCATTAGGGAGTGTTTTCTCTCTGTGTGTCCCTGTCTATTTCTTTTCCTAGTGCATGCATCCTCCCACAATTTAAAGAAAGAAAGCAATCCAAACTTCACATTTGTGATCTCATTATTATTCTTAATAATTATAACCTATCACTCATTTCATATTTACTATACGCTAATCATTATGTTAAGTACTTATAAACTTCATCTCACTTTTTTAAGCTTATTTCTTCCATGAGAGAAACAGAGAGAGAGAGAAAGAGAGAGCAGGACGGGAAACCACAGTACTATTCATGCTATGATCCACCCTCAGCCTCACCTAGTCCAGTCCATGGGCCTGCATGCTCAGATGTACCGACAGATGTCAGGACACAAACCTGGACACTTCCCATGTGGGCCCAGCACTGCAGAGCAATGCATTACTGGCTCCACAGCAGCCAAGCCAAACTTACTCTCTCTTAATCCTCAGAAAAATCTCATTAAGTGGGATTCGTTTCCCCAGTTTATAAATGAGGAAAGTGAAGCTCATAAGAACTGTGAGTCTTGCCTAACACTTCACATGTAACAGCGTAGCTCTAGTTGCTATAACAAACCCCAAATCTCAGTATCATGACCAAGAAAAACTTTCTTATCATGAGTAAAACTCCTGTCCCTACTGTCTCTGTGGTAGCAGCAGGGGTAAGAGGGTAAGTGCTACATGAAACCATTTGAGGACCCAGACTCTTTTCAATTTCCGAGTCCTCTTCCAAGTTCCCCAGTCCAGTCCTCCCCATTCAGCTAGATGAGGGGGAAAGTGAATGAGGCACCTACATGGCAGGGTGTATGTACTGGGTCGTCAGAAGAGTCATGACATCTTTTTCTGTTTTTCTATGCAAAAATGCATCATGACTTTTCTGACGACCCAGTATTTATATAAATATATAGGCTCAAGCAAGTTGCCAAAAGCCACTCAATTAACTACTCAGTTATCTGGATGACAGAGCATGGCCTAAGGGGTTGGGGGTAGGAATGACCATAGGGCCAGCCCATAGTGCAGCAATTATGCATTATTCAGAGGAAGCCAGATACCACATGACTGATAAGGGTTTGAGTCCCAGCCCCAGTGGCTTAAAAAACACACCAGGTATAGCTAACCCACTACCACCACCCCCCGCCCCACAAATACACACACACACACACACACACACACACCAGGTCTCTCTATCTACCCACGATCCTGACAGGGTGAAGAACTTAAATATAAAATATTTCAGCATGATCAAGCCCCAGTGGTGGTGTTCTCTCTCTCTTTCTTTCTTTCTCTCTCTCTCTCTCTTCTCCCCTGACACACAAATGCTCTCTGGCATAATAATTTTTAAAAAGGACATAAATTCTCTGTGGCTTCTCTCCTCAAGAGGCAGAGCCTGTTTCCTTCCTTTAGAATATGAACTGGCTCTTTGACTTGCTTTGTCCTCAGGAAGCCTTGAAATTTCACCGCTCACTCTTTCTTGGAACAATGCTGCCATGTACACAAGCAGGCTTGACTCCTTGAAGACTAGAGACAGATGGTTAGAGAGCTCCAGCCATCCCAGCTGTCCCAGAAATCTCGGCTGAGCCCCAGACATGTGAGTGAAGCCAGCCAGCACCAGCCAGCCCCCAGCCAATCCACCAACTGCCTCTATGTGAAGCAGCTCCAGACAAGAGCTGCAGAACTGCCCAGCTAAGGCCAACCCATGCTGCAAAATAGTGAGCAAATAATTTTTTTAAGCCACTAAGTATTAGAGTTGATTGTTACACAGCAATAGGTAACTGAGACACCAGCTTGGACAACTGTAGAAGGAAGTATACTAGGAGGTTTTCAAAAAGATCATGAAAAATGAATATCATTTAAAAATTACACATGGATATCAGATTCTTTTGTACAAAAATAAACTCATACTTGAATTTCATTTTTCCAGGAAAATATGGAGCCTTGTCAGCTTGGATTCTCTAGGGACAACAGAACAGTATCCCTCAACCCACAATGAATGTGTCAAGGGAGTAAAAATAACCCTTGGGTTGTGTAAGCCACTGAGATTTTGAAGTTGTTTTTCACTACAGCATAAACTAGTTCTTCCTGATTGATTGAGAAGTTGGTACCAACAAGTGGAATTCTGCTCTAGTAGAAAACTAAAATGTAGGGTCAGGTGGTGGACAGAAAGGAAACTGTTCTAAAAGGCTGCAAGGATGATAGTGCCTATTACACAGCGATACCGTATTTCATAAAATGTTCACCTGTGAAAACTCAGCAAGCAGAAGGCAAGCAGCCGTGTCACGCTGGTAATGCCATGCTCTGAGATGCTGAACCCACATGGGAAGGCCCCAAGTTCACGTCCCAAGGTCTCCCTAGCACACCTCGAGCATGTGTGCAAGTAAGTGCCTGTGGTGCTGGTTGGCTGAGACTAGGGGAAGATCACAGCATGAACACGCTGTTGGGGGTTCCTGTTTTTCTCTCTCTTTCCAAAGAAGAAGAAGCAGGAGGATGAGGAGGAGAAGAAGAAAGAAAGAAAGAGAGAAAGAAAGAGAGAGAGAAGAGAGGAAGAAAGAAACTCTAAAAGTTGAAATATTTTAAAACTCAGAAGGTGGACCAACTGGTGGTGTTGTGATTACAATGGCTTAATTCACATGGCCAACTGCGCAGTTCAAATCCCAGACTTGCAGTTTGAGAAACACATCAGGCACATGCGTGTGCATGCCCCAAATCCTGAAAGGAGGAAGAAATGGAGGAGAAATGTTTGCAGCATGACCATACCCAAAGGGGGATGCTTCTGAGGTAGGAGAAAGCTAAAAAACAGAAGTAGGAAAGGGGGCTGGAGCATCTGCCCTTGTGACTAGATAGAAAAACCAATCAGGACAGAAAATTACCCGCCCAAGGTAATGTAGGCAGGAGACTAGTAGGGGAATGTCTAGCTGATTAAGCCACATTTGATATAGCCAAAGAGATCAATCAGTGGGCCCAGCCAATGATCAACCCACACGACCTAGATTAAAAAATTATAAACCTCACAAAATGTAACTGCTAAGGCCTTTGAGTCACCCTTTCCCTGTCTCTACCTCTGAAGAGTGTACTTTCACTTAATAGACTATCCTTGACTTTTCGGTATTGGCATGTTTCGTTCAATTCTTTATCCAGAACACCGAGAACTTGGATATCAATGAAGCCATCCCACAACACTTTCTCACTTTCTCTCTCATTCTCTCTTGAGCACACACGCTCCTCTGGCATATTAAATAATAATAACTCAGAAGGCAAAAATGTACCAAATGTAGCTCTACGAAAGCGTAAAGAGCATATGGAACAAAACCCCAAAGCCAGCGTACAACAGGCCCTTAGCATGAACGAGAAAGATGGAGCATGTCCTGACTAACACAATCCATGTGCCTGGCAAACGGAGGAGGAGGAGGACACTCACAAGTCACTGCTTTACTGGGGCCTGGTGAAAAACGCTTGCCAACAAGTGGACATAGGCAGTATTAAACCAGGACACCAAGTGTTTGGCTCTAGCATGTAGGATAGAAACTTCGACATCTCCTTACTTTCTAGAATAAAAAGCACCAGGCAGTCGATGGAGGACAGGGCTGCAAACAGAAATAAGCCCAGTGAAAGAGCAGGAAAGGGTTTGTTTGAGATTTTGCTCCCTTTTGAGTATTCTTGCCCTGTCCATTAGGAGTTCATTGTTATAAACGGCAACCTGGCAACACTGACAAAACATAACAACAACGAAAAGGGAAAAAAAAAAAAACAGTTATCCTATAATTCTTTTCATCAAGACGAGTACAGTCAAACACATAGGGTGTTATATGGAATGTGACTCTGAGGACAGAGATGGTTTGGTTTTGTTTCTTTATTTGAATGTAGAGTTAGTGAAAAATTTACAGTAGTTCTCAGACCTACCCAAGCTTTCCCCTGACATTTTTACAGAGCTGACCTCCACCCAACCGTTCTTCCTTCTGGAACTGCAACCACTAAACTTGAAGCGTGCAAAAGAGGACTCAGAAACCAGCAGGAACTCCAGGTGAGGAAGTGAGATTTAAGTACAATTGATATCAGATAAATCTCAACCAAGGGAATGAGTCTGTCCCTTCTTAAGCAGCAGGCATACACGTGCCTGGACGCAGGACTGATAGATGAGTCACCGTTCATACACACCAAGGTGACCCCGTTCACTCAGCCTGCCATCGCAGTGATTCTTGACTAAATGTCCCCAACTGAGAAAGAAGTGCAAAAGGTGATTCTAACAAGCCAGACACATCCTCAGAATCAACATCCCTGAGCTCCGGCATGTGAGCCAAGCCAGGCTGGCTCCGTGAAGCCAGGGCTTCATCAGTCCCGCTCCACGTGGCCACAAATGGAAGTTTCTCATCCAAAAGCTTTGCTGATTCCCATGAAGATAGGCATCCCATATCAACAGTGGCTGGACAGTTAATAAAGTAACTATCAGTTACCCAAGAAGCCATTATTCTTGGCTGCAAGGAAGGAAGAGGACCAAGAATAAAGCAAATAAATCCAGAGGCGGACAAATGTAACACTCCAGATGACATACGAGCAGAATGGGTAATGCTAAACTATTTGATCACTTAACTCAGAAAGAGAATGTGAGGTTAGTAAAATTTGAAAAGTTAATGTATAATGATTGTAAAAGGTTTGTTGTTTTTTTCCCCCCCAACAATATAGGTACCAGCTCAGAAATTTTTTTCTTTTTTCTTTTTTCTTTTTTTTTTTTTTTTTAGGTGTTTGCCGTAGGGCGCATATGGTCACTGAAGAGAAACAGAGACAGTAAGAGGAAAACAAGAAATCACTCCCAAGAGGTGATGACCACACTACAGTCCCTTCTCCTCCATTCTCATCCTGCAATTTGGGACATACACGCACATGTGCCTGGAGTGGTTTTCAGTTCACTAGGTCCAGGACTCAAACAGTGGTCAGCCATGTGAGAGTCCAACACCTTAATCACCAAACCATCTGCTGGCCCCCTGAGCACAGAATTCTAGTATTTCCATTCAAATGCAAATCACAAACAAGCTTTTCTTTTTTTTAAAGAGAGATTTTTGCCATAGGGTGTGTGCGCTGGCCAGAGAGATAGAGACAGAGACCAAAAGTGAGAAATCACTTCCAGGGGGATGGCCATGCTGCAATCTCTTCTCCTCCATTCTCCTCTCAGGATTTTAGGCAAGCACACACACACACCCGGCATGAGTTCCAATCCTCCAGGTCTGGGACTTGAACAGCAGTTGGCCATGTGGGAGTCCAGAGATGTAACAATTACACCATCTGCTTGTGCTTGCCCCAGAGCATCTTTTTTTTTTAAACCAATGTTTCCTTCAGGCTGAATCATTGTCTTGTTTTTAATAATATCTGTGGTTGAGAGATATAGAGCTTTTTGATGTGATGCAATGATCAACTTAAGGAATATCTGATTCTGTTATTTATTGTAGCCTTCAGAAATGCAGGGGGGAAAAAAAGAAAGAAAGAAATGCAACGCTGGGATCAGCAGGTAGTGTAATGGTTATGGCACTGGACTCCCACATGGCTGACCTCAGTTCGAGTTCTGGACCTGGCAGCTTATAAATCCTATGCATGTGTGCCCAAAATCCTGGGAGGAGAATAGAGGAGAAGGTATTGCAGCACTGTCACCACTGCGGGGTGATTTCTCACTTTCCCTCTCACTGTCTCTCTCTGTTTCTCTCTGGGGACTGCACATGCCCTATGACAAAACCTTAAAAAATAAAATAAAATAAAAAGAAATGCAATGCTGTAAGGGTTAGACAGTGGCATGAGAGTAAAACGTGATGGTCTGTGAGGCAATCCCATTTGGGAAGGTTTCTGGTCCTATAACAGTTCAGAGACTCCCTGAATACACTATAAATGTGCCTGCCCATGATCTGGGGCTGGCTAAAGCTGGGGGTGGAGCGTGACATCAAGACCTATTAAGGGTGCTGTCTCTCTGTCTCTCTCTCCCTCTCTCACTTTTTCTTTCTCTCTGTCTTCATCGCTTATGAAAAAAATAAATAATTTTTTAAAAAAAGAACCGTAATGATTTTCTGGCACTTTGATTCTTTTCACAGATGAGTTTAAATATAAATACATGG
The DNA here is from genome assembly GCF_000334495.1 of Tupaia belangeri chinensis. Lineage (NCBI taxonomy): Eukaryota > Metazoa > Chordata > Mammalia > Scandentia > Tupaiidae > Tupaia > Tupaia belangeri. The sequence continues at coordinate 1,867,924 of NW_006159595.1, forward strand.
TCCAACCCTTGCCAGCATGTCCAGTTCAAGAATATGCTAAGCCAGGCCAATCAAACTTGGAGACTCTGTGGGAAAAGGATGTCCCCATCACTATTCCTAGGATAGGTCTTCAGCTTTCTGTCAAAAGGCCCCTGAAGCCCATAAGTAAGAGAGAAATATTTTGGCATAGGTTTTGACTATAGCTGTCCCACCTAAAGGAACTCACTTTTTAAAAAATTATAATATCAAGCCAAAGAATGTGATAACTTTTTAATTGGTCAGTTTGGTTTTATCTAAGCAGAATGCATACTGATAAAATGTCAAAGAAATTTTTTCTTGCCCAAATCTTGGGCTCTGTGCTCTTTACTGCTTGGTCGATACCAATTTTAACAAACACATTTTCAATGAAGGGTCTACATTCTCTTCCTGTTTAAGGATAAATTTTATTGTCTAAAACAGTGGTCCCCAAACTTCATAACACCAGAGACCAACACCATGGAAAACCATCCTTCCAAGGGCATGGGGTAGGGAGATTGGTCCCAAGATGGTCCAAGCACACCACATTCACTGTACACCCCATTTCTACCACAACCATATTGCAATAAACAGTGACACCATCACACAGCAGTAGGGTTCAGGCTCCCATGAGAATCCAAGACCCCCACTGACCTAACAGGAGGAGGAGCCCAGGTGGCAATGCTAGCGATGAGGAGCAGCTGCACACACAAAGTCTCGTTTGTTCAACTACCACCCACCCCTGCTGAATTAAAGTATAAGTTTATTTTTGGTACCAAAAAAAAATGAAATCCATACATAGTTTTTTCATAATACTCACATATTGAATATCCCTCTTTTAATTATCTATTTTTACAAAATAAATTACCCCAAAACATAGTGACTTAAAGTAAATTTATAGTGCATAGTCTCATGAGTAAGATCCAGGCATGGCTTAGTTTGAGCTATAGCTATTCCGGCTCTGGGTCTCTCACCGGCTACCACCAAGGTGGTGGCAGGGGCTGTCATCTCATCTGAAAGCTCATCTGGGGGTGGACCTGCTTCCAGATTCACTCCAGTGGCTGATGGCAGGACTCAGTTCCACACAAGTTGTTGCCTTCCTTACTTTCCTGATACTTAGGCTTCTCCACAGGGCTGCTCACAACATGGTAGATGGTTTTAGGGAAGTCTGCAGGTGAGGTGAGAATGCCAGCAAGAGAGAGAAAGAGCACTAGCCCAGGGACCATCTTTGTCATGGTAGCAACACTCCACCACTTTTTCTATATTCTGTTGGTTACAAATCAGTCACTAGGTCCAGGGGAGGTTATTACACAGGGCATGAGCACCAGGAGTTTAGATCATTAAGAGCTGTGTCAGACGGTGCCTCCCACAAATGCCTTACATAGTAAGTATTCAGTAAGGATGTATTTATAAAAGTAGAAAAGAAATGTGACATTTTCTTCAAATACTTTTCATTGTGTGTGTGGTCAATTCAATAAACTTTAAAGTTACATAACATTAGAAATTATACAAAACTTATGTCCAGGAATGTATTGGGTCATTGGGAAAATATGTCATGACTTTTCCAATGACCCAATATTTTCAAAATAACTATTTGGATGAAAAGAACTAATCTAGGGAGAAAAAAAGTTCTTGACATTCATTCAAGATAATCTCAGTCACAAAATATGAATCAAAACTTCAAAGATCTTGATATCTATGATTTGTTTTTAGAAAAAAATGATAGATACATTAAAAAGGTATGAAAATGTGGTAAGATATTAACAACTGTTTGGTCTAGATGAAGGATTTATGGATGTTCATTCTTTAATTCTTCCAACTTGTCTGTAGGTTTTGACATTTTTAAAAATACACAATCGTGGAAAGGGTAGATTTGAATAACTGCTTTAGATAACTCACTTATAAATTAATAATATTATCTAAAAGGTAATGTGACTAGGTCATTTTAATAAGTAATACTGGCTGCTGTAACTAGCTAACTGAACTCAATGGCTTCACATAATGGGTGTTTGTTTCTCATTCTCATTATTGTGTAGAGCAAATCTCCTAAATGACTCTCATTCACACAGTACGAATCGTCACCTCCAGTATACCCCAGAAGAAGAAGGTACATGTGGACAATTGTAAAGGGGTTTCTATTTCCAGGACTGAAAACGACATCCATCACATCTCATCATATTTCACTGACTAAATACCATTCAAATGGAAGCCAGGCTGGGAATTGTTTTTCTAAGTCCAAGAAAAATAAACAGCATTAGTGAATTTCTACCAGTCTCTACCTTGAATGCTGTCACCCCAGTTGCTTTCCAGGTAGAATTAAAACTTCTTGTAAAAAGCACCAGCAGATGGCATAATAGCTACATCACTGGACTCCCACATGGCCAAGTCCCAGACTCAAGAGACTTAGAACTCATGCCAGGCATGTGTATGTGCATGGTTCAAGTCCTGGACCCAGAGGCTTGGAACTCATGCCAGGCATGTGTATGTGCAAGCCCAAAATCCTGAGAGAAGAATGGAGGAGAAAGGATTGTGGCTTGGCCATTTCCCTGGGAGGTGATTTCTCACTTTCTGTCTCTCTGTCTCTCTAGTGAGCACACACGGACTATAGTAAAAATCTCTCTTAAAAAAAAAACTTATTTTAATAAAGGTTACACTATCAATAAATTCCTAATCATAATAAATTCTTAATCATAATTAAAATTGTATAGAGAGTCTTTTTTTTTAGAGAGGTTTTTGCTATAGGGCGTTTGTGCTAGCCAGACAGACAGAGAGAGGTAGAGAGACAGAAAGCGAGAAATCACCCCCCAGGGGGGATGGTCACACCACACTCCCTTCTCCTCCATTCCCCTCTCGGGATCTTGGGCACGAACGCACATGTGCCCGGCATGAGTTTAAGCCACCGGGTCCGAGACTCGAACCGCAGTCGACTACGTGGGAGTCCAGAGACATAGCCATTATGCTAACTGCTGGTCCCATGTATAGAGAGTCTTCAGTCATAGTTTAACAATGATTTCCACACCCTAGTTTTCTTAAAAGCTGGTAGCTTAAATTAAGTGTACAATTTAAAGTTATCAATGCACTACCTTCAACTTGCTATAATTGGTCTAAACAGTATCAGTGTCTTCAGGGAAAGACAGGTTTGCTGCCATCTTTTGAGGCTGAAGTCAGTCTAATTCGACACTTCTTCATTCAGGTCTGAGAAGCTTGAGTTGCATTGAGAGCTTACCTCTGAAGCAAATATTTATGTTTATGTTGCCTAAAAATGTTTAGCAATGCCAAGATAGACTACTTTCTCTATTTATGAGAAAGGTAAACACTGTTTGCATTCTGGGTTCAAATTTTCTCTTATATGTACCAGCGACTCCTACAGACCAGAAAGCAGAATGGGGAGAATAGAGAAATGGGGCTGGGGGCGAGCAGCCACAGGAGAAGAATTAGAAGGCCAATTCAAATTTATACTGGTTTGTCAGCTGAAGGGCTATTATTTTGGTCCAGAAGCATTTTTTATTTTTGGAGAGATTTTTGCTATAGGGTACATGTTCTCAGTGGAGAGATAGAGACAGACAGAGAGACAGGAAACGAGAAATCACCCCGCACAGGGGATAGTCACACCACAATCTCTTCTCCTCCATTCTCCTCTTTGGATTTTGGACACACACATATTCATGCCCAGTGTGAGTTTTAAGCCGCCGGGTCCAGGACTCGAACTGTGGTCAACTACGTGGCAGTCCAGTGACGTAACCATTATACCATTTGCTAGTTTCACAATTCAGATGCTTTTAAGAGATTCAAAAAAATCTAGAATTCTCATATAAATGAGTGGGGAGAAAATATGAAAGTATCATGCTAAGTCTTTTTAATGAGCTTACATTAAAAAAGATTACAAACATAAGAAATAAGTACAGGTCCATGGTGTGTGTGTGTCCAACAGAAATCTTACCTCGATAGTATTGAACAGATTGGTGTGAAAAAGAAGGGCCTATAGATAGCCACTCTACCTTATGGATGCTCTGGATCAGCACAGCAAGAGAAAGGGAATCATGCTTCGAAGTCAATGAATAATGAATGAGGCACATTGAGCAATGCAATCTCTAATTGTTAGTATTCTCTTTCACTGATAGAAATATCAGAGACAGAACTCGAGCACTTAATAAGCACATATTTTGCTATACATGGAGAAATTTGAGGCCAAGGGTATATGAAAGTATTACGTATGCTTGGACCTTCTCAACATCACAGTTCTAAGACAAAGGAGTTTAGCAGGTGGGACAACTCTAAAGCCGGAAGTACCACTGCATTGTTTTAGAGCACAAATTCTTCATGGCCATCTAGGTAGGATGCTTTGGTTTGAGTAGCTGAATTCCAGAAGGGCTTTAAACATCAAAGGGCAATAATTTTTTTCTATGTTTTTCTGTGCAAAGCATAAACTGGGACTATTTGCTATCATTCAGCAATTCTTTAGTTTACTAGAAGAACAAAAAAGATATCTTTCTTCTTGGGTCTGATTATAATACCTATGCTATTTATAGGTCCAATTTACAACAAAGAAAATGCACAATGTAAAAGACCTAAGACCCCTAGTGACTGGACACAGAAAATATGATTTGAAATTACAGGAAAGGCCAGGACTCGAACTGTGGTCAACTACGTGGCAGTCCAGTGACGTAACCATTATACCATTTGCTAGTTTCACAATTCAGATGCTTTTAAGAGATTCAAAAAAATCTAGAATTCTCATATAAATGAGTGGGGAGAAAATATGAAAGTATCATGCTAAGTCTTTTTAATGAGCTTACATTAAAAAAGATTACAAACATAAGAAATAAGTACAGGTCCATGGTGTGTGTGTGTCCAACAGAAATCTTACCTCGATAGTATTGAACAGATTGGTGTGAAAAAGAAGGGCCTATAGATAGCCACTCTACCTTATGGATGCTCTGGATCAGCACAGCAAGAGAAAGGGAATCATGCTTCGAAGTCAATGAATAATGAATGAGGCACATTGAGCAATGCAATCTCTAATTGTTAGTATTCTCTTTCACTGATAGAAATATCAGAGACAGAACTCGAGCACTTAATAAGCACATATTTTGCTATACATGGAGAAATTTGAGGCCAAGGGTATATGAAAGTATTACGTATGCTTGGACCTTCTCAACATCACAGTTCTAAGACAAAGGAGTTTAGCAGGTGGGACAACTCTAAAGCCGGAAGTACCACTGCATTGTTTTAGAGCACAAATTCTTCATGGCCATCTAGGTAGGATGCTTTGGTTTGAGTAGCTGAATTCCAGAAGGGCTTTAAACATCAAAGGGCAATAATTTTTTTCTATGTTTTTCTGTGCAAAGCATAAACTGGGACTATTTGCTATCATTCAGCAATTCTTTAGTTTACTAGAAGAACAAAAAAGATATCTTTCTTCTTGGGTCTGATTATAATACCTATGCTATTTATAGGTCCAATTTACAACAAAGAAAATGCACAATGTAAAAGACCTAAGACCCCTAGTGACTGGACACAGAAAATATGATTTGAAATTACAGGAAAGGTATCACGTCCCTAGTAGTTTACCATCATTCTGAAAAGCTTTGCTTTTTCTATTCAACTAGAGTTGGGTTTTGAAAATCCACAAATCCCCTTAAATTATATACATGAGTGTATAATTTTTGTATACATTTGTGACATTTTCCTCAAGAGAGTATCTACAGCCCTCATCAGAGTCCCAAAAAGGTCCTCAAGCACATTGGACACTTACGTGGCTGCAAAGCTGTTAAGATGCAAATTACCTTTGGAAGGCTGGAGACGTCTTTTTCACTAATGGTTCTCAAAGGCAGACACGGCCAATGACGAGTACACGCAGAAACGTTTGTCTGTCTGAAGCCTCCCTCTCAGGTTCATTTCCAATGACAGCAGGTTGCGTGAATGGAGCACTCGGGTGGCACCGACCTTCATGTCAGCAGGTGTTTCATAGGGCTGGCTCTGTAAGCTCTCTTCAAAGAATTTGCAAAGTGGACACAGCACATAGCTTCATTTCTCAGGTTTCTCACCAGTCCTGCAAAAAGACATTGTGGAAAGCAATGGACAACATGAGGGCAATAGTTCCCGAGCTTCTCAGTCCATGTAGAACATTTCAGATTGAGTGAATAAGTTTAAAAATGGAGCTTACGGTTTGTCAAGTTCCTCTATGTGAAATTTGATATTTGACAATGAGTACGCCTTTTAAAAAAATGCAGATCATTTTAGACAGTGTAGATTATTCAGTTGACAATTTTACACATAAAACTGTAAAATAAAGCTGAATGTTGTGATTTTATTCAATTCAATCTTTTTTTAATATATCATATTTTTTTGAAATGTCAGTATAAATTTACCAACTGTATTCACTTGGACTGAACTAGCTTTGATTATAAGATTACATCCATCCTAATTTTTAGGTATTAAACTTTATCTTATAAAATGATGGCAATTGAAGATGAATAGAAAAGATGGCAGTCTAAAATGTTCAGAATTTCTCTTATTCAAAAAATCCAAAAGCCTGTCACTGATTTATACCCACCATAAATCGGCTTACCAGCTTGATATCTGACTTAGAGTAGGCTGGACGCTGAATGGAGAAAGGGTGAAGGCAAAGAGAGGACAGAGAGAATTAGAGACGTTCCAAAGCTTGAGAGCCACCAGGGAAGACTGGTGTCTGAGTCTGTTTTGCACTACTATAACAAAATGCCTGAGACTGGGCAATTTATGAAGATCAAAATTATATTATTACAGTTCTAGAGGCTGCACGGGGATTAAATTTCCAACATACAGATTTGGGGGGACACATTAAGACCATAGTATTGACATAGGTGAGAGAGCTAGGGGAACTGTTTAGAGAAATGTGGGGGATCTGGGAATCTGGGTGCCAAAAGGGAAGTGGGGAGACCCCCCCCCAAAACAAATTTTGTTCCTTTTATCATGTTACCAGTGGACTTCTCTGGCTGTTGGGGTATACTTATGATAATAATTGCCTAACGAAGCTAGAAGCCAATGTCACCACTGCAATGTCTTACAGGTATTATATTTTATATGAAAGAATAGGCAGGGACAAGTAGTTAGCATAATGACTATGTCGCTGGACTCCCATGTAGTGGACCACGGTTCAAGTACTGGACCAGGTGGCTTAAACTCACACTGGACGTGGGAACCAGCAGTTAGCATAATGGCTATATCGCTGGACTCCCACGTAGTCGACCACAGTTCGCGTCCCGGACCCCGTGGCTTAGAACTCACGCTGGGCATGTGTGCATGCGTGCCCAAGATCCCGAGAGGAGAATGGAAGAGAAGGGATTGCAGCATGGCCATTTCCCCTGGGAGGTGATTTCTCGCTTTCTGTCTCTCTGTCTCTCTGTGTCTCTCTGGCGAGCACTAGTAAAGGCCTCTCCAAAACAAAACAAAAAAAAAAAAAAAAGAAAGAGGGAAAAGGCATATTCAGAAAAGATTATCTGATATGCCTCTTTATAGGAAATTCTGTGAAATTTTGTTTTGCTTTACATTTAAAGGTCTATCCCTCTTGGGGACACTTCAGTATCTGTAAAGCAATAGAGAGATGCTATTTAAACATAGACAAGTTTAACAGGAACCAAAGATGTTACAACAGTTTACTTGGGCCTGGTGACATGGCCCCATAGCATGGAAATTCCCCACAGATCCCATTCCTTTTGCTCTGAAGATGCTCTGAACTATCCCTTGTCCCCCTCAGCAGATGCTTATTTCTAACGAGCTGGATCTTTTCACCCCATTCAATTCAACTGACTAATATACAACAGCCAAACAAGGCTGTTGGATCTTTAAATATCAAAGGTCAGATTGATATTAAGTGGAGAATATGTCTTTAAATTTCTAAAATTCTTAGCAGAAGCCTGATTTTTTTTTTTTTTTTAAAGAACTGTGACCATCATTCTGAAAGTGGTCGCTCACTCGGTGGCCTGCTGTTGAAATCTCTCTGGGCCACTCGGTGCCTTTGGTTTACAACAAAGAAAGCTCATTCTGCACTGTATGAAAGGATCTTCTAATAAAAAAGCTTCTTGCCTGTCTCAAAGGAATACTGGCAAGATGAATTGGATAATGCCTTCAAAGGGTACTTTTAAATGGTGCCATGGAAATAGAAGATACTATCGCCATTGTCATTTTATTATAGACAATAGTGTTATTTGTTTTTCTTGGAAAAACTAACTTTGAACCAAAAAAAAGCAAATATATTTAAAGCAGCCATTTTTTAGACTTAGACGTTTCCTTTCTATGGTCCACGTCTCCATTCCTCCCCTCTGAGTCAACAGCCCCGAGAGACCTAAAGTTTCTTTAGTCAGGGTTAGGAGAAGAATAGCGACAGGCATTAGCAATATATAACCAGAAAACGACACAGAAAAAAAAATTAGAAAAACTTATCACAAGAGGAGACCTTTGACAGCATGTAATTCAAACTCTTTGCTAGTAGAAGACGTGGACTCAGAAAGGTTAAACAACATTCCAAACATTACACAGAGAGTTAGGAAACAGTCATGGTCATTTTTGTTCTGTTCTGTTTTGTTTTGTTTTGCTTTTGCCAAAGGGCATGGTTGCTCACTGGAGAGAGATAGAGGGAAAGTGAGAAAGAACCTCCCGGGGGCATAGTCACACTGCAATCCCTTCTCCATTTCTCCTTTTGAGATTTTGGGCATGCACACATGTGCTCAGAGTGTTTTTCAAGCATCTTAGTCCAGGATTCAAACAACACACTTGACCATATGGGATCTAGCCACCTCAAACACACCATGCCACTAATTGGCCCCATAGACATTCTTAAACATAACCAAGTGGCTGAGAGGAGAAAGGGGACTCTCCAATGCTTGTCTCAGCAGTCCCATAGTCCCAGAAACCCCCTCACACTCAGGTTCATGAAGAGGCACTGGGGCCATGAGACTCTATGGCCGGGGGGTTGAGAGTTAGGACCTTCCATCTAGTGACCTGGGCTCCTTCCAAACTCCACCCCACTCCCTAGCTGGGCGACCTTGGACAAATAATGTCCCCAAGCCTTCTTTCCCTGCACTGTGAAAGTGCATATTAACAGTACCTACTCACCACAGGTTGTTGAGAGGATTAAATGAGACTAGGTAGATGGCGTTTAATACAGTGCCTAAGGATATTTATTGTTTTAACAAATCTAAATTTTAAAAAGGTATATAAAGGACTCATCCCAAGCCTGACATCAAATTAAGTACTCACTAAATATTGTGAAGTTTTACTTCCTACTCTCACACAAGCATTTATTCAACAAATATATTTTGAGGTCTTCCTAGGTGGCAAAGAACTATCCTATTCCCTGATGGGTCCACTTCTTGAGCATAATTGTTTACAATCAAATGGATGAGACAGGCATGTCACCAAATAACTGCTCTATATCAGGGGTGGGTAAAGCTATGGGTCAAATCCACACCTACTTTTGTATGGCCCAGGAACTGAAAATGGTTTTCACATTTTGAAACATTTAGGGAAAAAAATAAAATGAAGAAGAATATTTCATGACACATGAAGGGGAGATGATATCCAAATTTCGGTGTCCATAATTAAATTTTACTGGAGCATGGCCACACTCATTCATTTACATATTGTCTACGACTGTTTACACCCTAAAAATAGCCAAGTTGAGTAGTTGCAACAGAGCCCATATGGCCAGCGAAACCTAAAATGTTTACTATCTGGCACCTTGCAGAATAATGTGCCTACCCTACACCTCGGTAAATATTACAGTGCAGATGTGCACCGAAGAGTGCTATAGATAGAAGCATGAGGCAGAAGTGGGGGCACCTAGCCCTACACGGGAACTTGCGAAGTGGCACAAAAGCACTAATTCGTACAGGATAAGTAGGAGTCTGACAGATGGATGTACAAAGGGTCTTCAAAAAGCCCGTGGAAAATGTGTATTATGAAAAACCTATGCATTGACTTCAATTTTTTTTTTTGCACCAAAATAAATTCATACTTTATTTCACTTTTCCACAAACTCTTTGAAGTCCCCTTGTATAAAGGCCCAGAATCATGGCAGAACAAGAAGAGCTCTGGGAAAATAGCAAGAGTGTGGCTTCAAGCCAACCCTGACCCCACTGTATCAGAAATAGGCAACCATGTACGCTCCCATGCAGGAACACATTAGGTTTTCAAGGGTCTACTAACCTCTAAAACTTTGTCCTTGATGCCAGAAAAATAATCTTCTCTCAGAAAAAACACATAGAACTCTGGATCCCTGTGAGGTTTTCAGGTTTCTGTTGGAAATGAGATTTAATGACCTCATTATGAATAGGCTCTTTCCTTGTGTCCATGTCTGGTCTCATTAGCATGTGTCGCTGGATTGATCTGTAACTGGGACTCGTTCTTAATGTAAGTGTTAAATCCATACTTGGCCACAAAGTTGTAAGAAGCACTGAGACATGCACTCCATAGGAAAAGAGTAGCAGAAGAAATAAAGAAAGTAAAGAAGAGAAGGGCATGACTTAGCAGGTAGCACCACAATGACACATGGAAAACAGCTGGCACAAGGATGTTAGCATCTTCTGATTCCTAGCATTGACAGTTGTTGACAACCTGAAGTTGATACATTGAGGAGAAGCAAATGGCAAATGCATAAATTGTCCAGTCATTGGGGCCTCATGTGGCTCTGGCCTCACTCAATCAGTGGAAGGCCCTGCCCTTGTAAGCCCAAGGTTTTCATAAACTTGAAGTCACACAACAGAGACTAAGAAAGATGAAACCCAAACATGAAATACATACATAAACACAAAGGTGCACACATACATACATGTATCGTTGTATCATTTTATCTTCTCCTCTCTGACTTGGAAGAGCCAGTTATTGGTGGGGTTGCTTAGTCCTCCCACATTCACACAACACACAACACCCCAGCTTTGCCAGGTACCTCCAGTGCAACCTGAAACTTGCCTTTAGCCTTCAGCCTTTCATCCAACAACATGAATGTTTGAGCTCGTCTATGAGATAAGCACTCTGCTAAGTTCTAGTGAGACGCTAGCGAAGCAGACCAAAACCATCCCTTCTCTCATAGAGTTTCCTGCCTACCAGGGAAGACAAATATGATGGTCACTGATCTGAATCCTCCAGAATGATACAATCACTTGGCCTAATATAACCAAGCTGAGCAGTGGTCAACAGTGAGGAAGGACAAAGGACAAACCCCCTCTGTGGATGCCCCAAAGCAACGTGATGTGTGTCCTGTTTTTTAGCACTGGTGATTAAACAAATCTGCCTCTTGCTCACAGCCATGAGTGCAGAAAGGCCATGCCAAGAAGATAAATCCAAGTTGTGTGCAGCTCACAGTACCCGGAGCACCTCGACCTATTCCTGAGTCAATCTCTTCCTGCCTGGCCTTTCCCTCGCTTAAGATTGGTGCTTTTCAGAATTCTCCTTGGTGCCCCTGAAAAGGTCATCACAGTAGCAAGGGATACTGCTCAGGAACGCTACACAGCCCCTGGGAAAATACACTTCAATTTGTCCAGACCTGGTTCATTAGCTATGTTGAACATGTCTGAACTGAGCCTAGAAGCAACTCAGTATGCCAGCTCCAGGCATACCCAAACATCACTTACTGAGTGACCCTGAATGCAAAGAAATTGTGTGATTTGGATTGCTGGGATCCAAATTGAATCCACACTGCATATTTCTCATCCTCCAAACAATATTCATACCATAAATCAACCTCTAGCACTTTGTAGAAATGCTCTCAGATACAAAGCACCTCGTTGCTAGGTTCTTCAGCCACAAACACAGTGTATTTTCTTACATAGGAAGCCAAAGGCAGCAAGTCATTTGAATAAACAGAGAAATGCTCTTAATGCAGCAAGTATTTTCCATGTTGCCAAATGCCAATAAAATCAGAGCTAAAATATACTTCCTTTGCCCTCAATTAAAAAAAAATGTGCGTAAGTTCGAATAAACCGAGGGACTCACTTAGAACCTCTCTCACAATAACAATTGAAAAAACAACCTGCTCTTGTAAAGAAGGACTACGAATAAATCTCCTTCAATCCAAATGAGTAATGTTGTTATTTTAATATTTATATGTGACAAAGGTATATATAGCCTTATGCAATAAGCAAGATTGTACCAAACAAACAGTAAAGTCTCTGCCTTAAGGACCTTTACAATCAAACCGTAAATAAAACCAGAAGGAAACCTGCAAGTGAAGACCTGAGAAGGAAATGAGAATTGGGGGTGGAATGCTTCCGTCAGTATGTGAGCTGCCTGGAATTTCAAGGATGGAAATGGAAAAGCAGTTATAGAAAGAAGAACAAAGAGTATTAAAAAAGAAAAAGACTGATCAGTTGGAAGGTGAAGTGCTGTCTCTCTTCCTGGGTTCTATCACTTGAGAGAAGGCAACAGAACACCTTAACAGGGCACCCAAAACAAAGAGGCCGTAGCAAAGGGGGTTCATTTCCGGTGGTGGTTGAGAGTACGGTCTCTAAGACTGGGTTAGAGTCCTGGCTCTAACAGGACGTGTGTGGTCTTAATCAAGGTCCTGAATCAGTTCTGTAAGACCCAGTTTCCTCATTTGCAAGATTTGGCAGATGGAGTGACAATAGCATAGTATTTAGTCTCATAGTGGTTCAAGAAGATTAAGTGAATAATGAACAAAGAACAGTGACTGACATTTTTTAAAAATTATAAAGAAATCTTAACAATGATTTTTTTTTTTAAATACACATGCTTGCCCTCACCTTGAATGAGAAAGGAAGTGGCAGAATGGTGTGAGGACGAAAATGTCTGGCATCTGAAAGGCCATGTTTTTGGTGTTAGAACTGAACAAGTCACCTAACCACCCTGGGGTCAGCTCTTCACGGGAAACAGAAATGTTGAGCCAAACTATGTTGGACTCACCCTAAACTAAACTAAAGCTCTCTCACATTCTTAAGAGTTCCACGACCCTAAGCTTAAAACCAGTACGTTCCTATACAAATTGCATGTCTTGCCAAGATGCCAAGCACCATATGGGCTTTCTTGCTCTCTCTAATCTGGATGCAGTGTTGCCATAAATCAAATCCTGTCTCCTGAAAGATAAATTTAGATTAAAGGGTGGGTGTTTGTCCCGCTCCTCCACAACAGCTACAAGAAGGGGTCAAATGCTTTCTTATAGTTTCTTTTCTTTTTTCTTTTTCTTTTGCCAGAAAGTGCATATGCTCACTGGAGAGAGACAGGGAAAGTGAGAAAGCACTCCCCAGGGGGATGGTAATGCACAATGATTTCTCCTCCATTTTTCCCTCCTTTTGGAATTTTGGGCACACACACACATCCACCCAGGACTTGAACCTTGCAGTCCACCACGTGGAATCCAGCGTCCTTTAACCACAAGTTGTAACATCAGTCCCAACAAACCTACATTCATAATTCTAAAGGTTACATGATTTTGGCATCTTTCAGGGAAGAAACAGCATCCATGATTTTTTTTTTTTAAAGAGAGATTTTTGCTATTGGGTGTGTGTACTTGTCAGAGAGACAGAGAGAGACAAAGAGACTAAAAGCAAGAAATCACCCACGAGGGGGGATGGCCATGTCACAATCCCTTCTCCTCAATTCTCCTCTTGGGATTTTGGGGATGCATGCACATGCACCCAGCATGAGTTTAAGCTGCTGGGTCCAGGCCTTGAACTATGTCAACTATGTGGGAATCCAGAGACATAACCATTATGCCATCTGCTGGTCCCAACATCTGTGATCTTATACCTGTGGAGAAATGCCTCAAGGCCTAGAATTGTAAAAATATAACCAGTTTACTTTATGAATTTTTTCTAAATCTGATATCACTTGAATGAAAAAAACTTAAACTCTGAACAATAAAAACCCCATTGGAACTCTATGAATAATTACAGTAAAAGGAATCATGGAAACGTATCTTTTCTCGGAAAATATCTAACAACGAGTTATTTCCAAAGGCCAGGGTTGTGGTTCAGAGTGGCATACATGCAATTTCAAAATATCTCTTCACTCTATTTCTCATAACCATCAAGACAATACTCCTGTTCTTTCGATAAGAGCTAGATATTATTTCATTCCCTTAGTGTTTCACAAGCATTTTGAACTCCTGTAACAAAGAGTGATATGAAACAGATCTATGAGATTTATCTAAAATCCAATTGTGTTCCGCAGGAACACTACGATGGAAATCTCCCTTGTACAAGATCATACATGATCCATTTACACAGCAATAGACAGTGGTCCTAACAAATGTGCGTAATCACTTGAAGTGACAGGTGTTAATGCCGTCCTTATCTCCTCTTCTGCTGGCTGTTTGAGTCCCTTTTGAACATAGCTCAAGTCAATAGGACCACATTTCTTCAGATAAAAGTGCTGCTTCTCTCACATATGAATGAAATTGAATTTTCTAACAGTTGTAGTCAGTGTGGCAACCAATAGTAGGCCAACTCTGTGTGTCTCCATTATGCTCACAATAATACATGTGGGCTCTGGGTCACGTTTTAGTTTCGGTCACTAAAGAGTGGTTTCAGTTTCTGAGATACAGTACAGAAAATAAAAAACAGTTCTCTCGCACTGTATTTCATCATGGTGGCAAGCTGACTGGATGGCATGATATCGGCAAAAGAACATGGGATGGAAAAGTCAGAAAAATCTAGGTTTCCACCCTGGCTCCACCCCTTCTTAGTGTCTGCGATCTGGTTGGCTCATCTATGATATGGGAGACAGGACGCTCACCTCACAGGACCATTACAAGGATTAAATAAAGTCTTTTTACCAGTGGAAGAGTGCTCTACCAATATAAGCTGTGGGTCTATCATCGAATCAGTGCCATCCTAAATCCTTGGTGGAAAGAGGAGAAATGACTAAATAACTAGTGATGATAGACAGATGATAGGTGACTAATAATGTCTATAATTATTATTATGAATAATAGTTCCTAATGCATATGTAACAGTTTATCATTAAAAATTAAACTTTAGAAGCCATGGAGTCCCCATACAGTAGGATGGTAGTTACTAGGAAAGGGGGAGTGGAAAATGGGAGTTAGTATTCAATGGGTAGAGCTTTAGTTTTACAAAATGAGAAGAGTTATGGAGATGTTTGGTGATGACAGATACACAACGTTATGGATTATTTAATATCTTTGAACAGTATACTTTAAAATGGTTGAGATTTTGAATTTTTATGTTTTTTTTTTTGAGAGAGAGATTTTTGCTATAGGGCATGTGCATTCACTGGAGAGAGAGAGAGAGATAGAAAGTGAAAAATCATCCCCCCAGGGGGAACGGCTATGCCACTATCCCTTCTCCTCTCAGGATTTTGGGCATGCACACAGAGAAAATGGTGTTCTCTCCATGCCCTTAAATATACTCTTATTGGAAATGAACTGGTTCCATTTAAAGTATTAAGGTCAGAAGGGACAGAGGACCTAACTGCTCAAGTTCTGGAAGGACAAACAGTGAACAAATGAAATCCGCATATGGAAAAATCTTTAGCTTGATGCTATGAAAGAGTTCACCAGCCCTGGAAGAGAGAGGGTCTTCAAACACCAACGTAAATGAAGCTAGGTAGCAAAAAACTTCTAGGAATATGTGCAAAAGTGAACACCTAAGGCACATGGAGTGGTATTCATTCGCTCACTTTTTCATTCAATAAACCTCACTGAGTGTCCATTAATAATATATACTGTAGTAGTGGCTAACACTTGCATAGCTCTTAGCCTGTGTCACACAATGTTTTAGGGTCTTTAAAATTTTTTAATCCTCACTCTCCTATAAGGTAGTTAGTTACTCCTGTTGTCCTTATTTTTCTTTTTTTGGATGAGGAAACAGATGTATAGGGGCTTGATCATTTTCCTGAGGCCATTCAGCTAATGAGTAAGGTTTAGACCCAGGCCTTTTGCACCCAGAATCTATGCTCACATCATTAAGTATGGTAACAACCTGCTTCGTCCTTTTCTACAGATGTAGTAAGATCTGGCTTCTTTTGTTAAAAGGATTTACCTTTTTTTCTGTTTTTCTTTTTTTTGGAGAGGTTTGTGCTATAGGGCACGTGCGCTCACCAGACAGAGAGAGACAGAGAGACAGAAAGCAAGAAATCACCCCCCAGGGGGGATGACCACGCCGCAATCCCTTCTCCTCCATTCTCCTCTTGGGATCTCGGGCACGCATGCACATGTGCCCGGTCTGAGTTTAAGCCGCCGGGTCCAGGACTCAAACCGCGGTCAACTACATGGGAGTCCAGCGACATAGCCATTACGCTAACTGCTGGTCCCTAAAAGGATTTACCATCTAACAGAAGCTCTAGAATGGTTGCAAATCGGAACATGGAGAAAAAGGACCCAGGAAAAGTTTTCATTGATCACCATTTTCCTGCGTAGGCCCAGAATTTCTTGCCCTCGGTTGGGTCCTATCCATGAGTAACTTACCAATTACGGGAACTTTACCGTAGCATTAAGTACAGGGAGAAGAACTCCTCCTCCTCACCCTTGTAATAATATATTTGAATAATGCACCTACAGTTTGAATTCCTGAGAGATAGCTGAAACTTATTTCTGGTTTACCTGAAACTGTTGATTTAAAAAAAAAAAAACAAAAAACGTCTAGGATATCTTGCAGCTTGCCATTAAATTAATGTAAACCTCTGCTCAGAAACTGTTTAAATTATGTTCGAATTGTTCTCTGTGAAAGTTAAATGACCTTTAAGAAGAAACCCTGAAAATACGTCCGTATTAAAGATAATTTATGAGCTGAGCACACCATAAGGGTACTGCTAAGAAGAGTGACACGTTCCTGAAAATGTGCAGGAAAGTTCAGAGACATTCAAACTACTTTGTTTAAGAGCCCCATCTCATTGCTCTACTGTTATGTGCTGTGGCTTCTGGCGTTGGCTCGTACTGTGACCCCTTAAAGAAACAGCCCTTGAACTCCAAGTGTTACACACTTGCATCGGTAAAGATTGTTCAGTGCAGTCTTGAGTTCTCTTTTTTATTTTATTTTTTTATTTCTTCTGTGGGCGTGTAAGAGGCATCCTACAAAAATGTGCCTTCCATCATGTGAAGAAGGATGCAGAGAGCCGTCTTCACCAAAGACAGATCTGGCCTTGCCGTGGTCTAGGACTGCTCAGTCTCTAGAACTGTGGAAAATAAATTTCTACTCTTCATAAATTACCCAGTCTGTGGTATTTTGTTATAGCAGCACAAATAGACTAAGACACACACACAAACACACACACACACACACACACACACACACGATTATAAGTAAATATACCACAAGTCAAAAGTAACATGGAAATGAACTCTGTGGGATCCTAACTGTTTTGGTGGTGGTGGTGGTGGTGATGTTTGTATATTTGTTTGTTTGTTTTGTTTTTTGTTTTCCTGCATTCTAAATGTCCTAATGTGGTATTATTAGCTTTGATGGTAGCCTGTATAACCAGGAAGGTGTGTGCCGACAACACCTGTGCTGACATGTGATGAACTCACAGTGCTCAAGAATCTTTCAGTTTTGGGACCAGCAGTTGGCGTAATGGCTATGTCGCTGGACTCCCACATAGTCGACCGCGGTTCGAGTCCCGGACCTGGTGGCTTAAACTCACGCCGGGCGCGTGTGCGTGCGTGCCCAAGATCTCAAGAAGGAGAATGGAGGAGAAGGGATTGCGGCATGGCTACCCCCCCCGGGGGGGGGTTTTCTCACTTTCTGTCTCTCTGTCTCTGTCTGTCTGTCTGGTGAGCACACGCACCCAAAAACCTCTCAAAAAAAAAAAAAAAAGAATCTTTCAGTTTTGTGGACTCAAGTAGTTGAGTTTTCACAATCTGAGAAATCATTCCTCTATGGCGTTAGTTACATAGGCCTTACTTATAAGAGACTAATAAGTAAACCAAAGTACAAATAATGCCTTTAATATAAGAAATTTAACTGCCTAGGGGACTGGACATGTATGGGAAGCTCACTTGTAACCCTCTGACTTAATGAGGATGAAATCAGATCAATAATATTTGGCTTTATGATTCTGAAGTTCAGGGGCCAGGTGATGCACAGTGGTAAAACACAATGTCCTGCAAGGCAATCCTACATGGGAAGGTTCCCGGTTTAAATCCAGAGACCTCCCTGAGTACACTGGGCATGGCATGCACTTGCCCATGATCTGGGCAGGCTGCAGACTGGGGGTAGATGGTAGTGTCAGAACTTTATTGGAAGGGCTGTCTCTCTCTCCCTCTCTCTCTCTCTCTCTCTCTTTCTCTCTTTCTGTGTCTATCCAACTCATGGAGAAAGTAAACTTTTTTAAAAGATTCTTATTTTTTTAAGCTTTATTTGCTACAGGGCAAGTGCACTCACTAGAGAGAGGGAGAGAGAGAAAGTGGGAAATCAGCCCCCTAGGGAGGATGCCCACACTACAACCCCTTCACCTCCATTCTCCTCCTGGGATTTTGGGCACATATGCACACATGCCCAGCATGATTTTCAAGCCATCGGGTCTGGAGCGTGAACAGCAGACAGCCATGTGGAAGTCCTCGTGCATGTAAGTGTGTGACCAAAATCCTGAGAAGAAAATAGAGGAGAGATTGAGATGAGGCAATCCTCCCGGGGGGGGGGGGGATTTTTCGCTTTCCCTCTCCCCAGCAAGCACATGTGCCCAATGACAAAAACCTAAAAAAAATTTTAAAAAGCCGCTCTTGTTCCCAAACTCTGGCCAGAGGTACTCATCCTGGTTAGAGTAGAAACACATGAAGTCTGCCCCTGCGCCTTTGTTCACGTCCATCACGGACCATCTGCTTCCTTTTCTGATTGACGTGGTTTTTAAATAACAAGTAATTTAACTTATAATAGCGTCTCACATGCTAACATAGTTTTTTATTGTACTTTCTGCTTCTGGACTTTAGCAACACTTACATTTAAGTTGCTTATTGCCTATATCTGAAGTCATTATTATGTTTCTATTTCATAGATAATTCGGATACTCAGGAGTACCTTGTTTTCACTGTTATTTTCGCTAGAACTAGAAAAGTAATTCCTAAAGTCAGAAAAGGAAATTCAGATTAAGAACAGCTCCTTTTGGGAGCCAGCAGTTGGCGCAGTGATTAAGGCACTGGACTCCCACTCGCTCTTTGAGTCCCAGACCTGGTAGCTTGACAATCACGCCGGGTGTACGTGCATGTGTGCCAAAAATCCTGAGGATGAAAGAAAAGAGACTGTGATGTGGCCATGCCCTCTGGGGGGTGATTTCTCATTTTCCCTCCCTCTATCTCCAACTAGCACACACACACCCTATAGCAAAAACTTTAAAAAGAGAGAGAAGGAAGGAAGGAAGGAAGGAAGGAAGGAAGGAAGGAA
>NW_006159595.1:1903307-1946270 GCF_000334495.1 Tupaia belangeri chinensis
TGTGCTTGCCCATGATCCAGGACTGACCAAAGGCTGGAGGTAGATTGCACTGTCGAGACCCTGTTGGGGGTGCTGTCTCTCTCTCCCTCTCTCTCTCTCTCTCTCTCTTTCTCTCTTTCTGTGTCTCTCCAACTCATGGAGAAAGTAAACTTTTTTAAAAGATTCTTATTTTTTTAAGCTTTATTTGCTACAGGGCAAGTGCACTCACTAGAGAGAGGGAGAGAGAGAAAGTGGGAAATCAGCCCCCTAGGGAGGATGCCCACACTACAACCCCTTCACCTCCATTCTCCTCCTGGGATTTTGGGCACATATGCACACATGCCCAGCATGATTTTCAAGCCATCGGGTCTGGAGCGTGAACAGCAGACAGCCATGTGGAAGTCCTCGTGCATGTAAGTGTGTGACCAAAAAATTTTAAAAAGCCGCTCTTGTTCCCAAACTCTGGCCAGAGGTACTCATCCTGGTTAGAGTAGAAACACATGAAGTCTGCCCCTGCGCCTTTGTTCACGTCCATCACGGACCATCTGCTTCCTTTTCTGATTGACGTGGTTTTTAAATAACAAGTAATTTAACTTATAATAGCGTCTCACATGCTAACATAGTTTTTTATTGTACTTTCTGCTTCTGGACTTTAGCAACACTTACATTTAAGTTGCTTATTGCCTATATCTGAAGTCATTATTATGTTTCTATTTCATAGATAATTCGGATACTCAGGAGTACCTTGTTTTCACTGTTATTTTCGCTAGAACTAGAAAAGTAATTCCTAAAGTCAGAAAAGGAAATTCAGATTAAGAACAGCTCCTTTTGGGAGCCAGCAGTTGGCGCAGTGATTAAGGCACTGGACTCCCACTCGCTCTTTGAGTCCCAGACCTGGTAGCTTGACAATCACGCCGGGTGTACGTGCATGTGTGCCAAAAATCCTGAGGATGAAAGAAAAGAGACTGTGATGTGGCCATGCCCTCTGGGGGGTGATTTCTCATTTTCCCTCCCTCTATCTCCAACTAGCACACACACACCCTATAGCAAAAACTTTAAAAAGAGAGAGAAGGAAGGAAGGAAGGAAGGAAGGAAGGAAGGAAGGAAGGAAGGAAGGAAGGAAAAATTTTAAAAAAAGAACAGTTCCTTTTTAAATCATGCTTTCTTTTTTGTTTTTGTTTTTGTCATAGGACACATGCACTCTCCACAGAGAGATAAAGAGGGAAACTGAGAAATCACCCCCAAGGGGAGGTGACCATGCAGCAATCTCCTCTCCAGTCTTCTCGGGATTTGGGGTGTACATGAGCCCAGTGTACTTTTCAAGCCACAAGGTCCACGACTCAAACGATGGTCGGCCGTGTGGGAGTCCTGCAGCTTAACCACCATGCCACCTGCTGGCCCATAAATCATGTCTTTAAAAATGTAAATGCTTTAGGACTGCTAGCAGAATCCCAGCTCTTATCTAAGGCATGCTCACCTTAAATTTAGTACATCAGACATTGAAGAAGGACTGGCAGGGCAGGCTCATTGCAGAACTTTTTAATGATCATCAAGGTTCTTTCTAGGAAGGAAAGAACTCATCCTTATAAAAGGGTCTTCAGGCCTAAGCTTGAAAGGGAGAAGTAAACAACATACAGCACGTGACTGTCACTCACGCAGACTCCCTAACACACAGTCATGGCCAGTTCTCCCAAAAGGGGCCAAAATACTTTCCTGGAAGCTTCCATGGGACCTTTAGACTAACATATCAGCGACGTTCATACCAGCAGTGGCGGGATCGTGGCAGTAGCAGCTTTGTGCCCACTGTCACCGTGGGTGGCAACAATGCCAATGCTGTAGGTATACTGCAGGCACAGGAGCGAGAGCCCTCATTGCCACTGAGCAAGTCATTACAACAGGTGACTGAATACGGATCTCAGCAGCTGTGGTGCCGTGATGGGCACTGGTGATGTTGCCACAACTGCAGTCCTGGAGACTTGGTCACAGCCATCAGGAGAGGTAACTTTCAAGTTCTATATAACACAGACATTTCTCTCTCTCGCTCTCTATTTTTAAATTATTATTATTTTTTTAATGGTAAGAGGACACTCACTGGTGAGAGACAGAAAAAGTGAGAAAATGAGAAAGCACACACACACACACACACACATACCCCATGGGAAATGGGCACACTGCAATCCCTTGCCCTCCATTTCTCCCACTTTTCAGGATTTGGGGCATGCACACGTGTACTGGTGTGCTTTTCAGGGCACTGGGTCCAAGATTCAAATTGCACAGCTATCTATGTGGGATCCAGCTGCCTTAACCATGGGCTGGTCCTCGCAAAACATTTCTTAGAGACCTTTAGACCATTTTATCAGGGTTGAGAGGGCTGCACTTTCTTCAGACCAAATGATAACAGAAACACAGAATTACTGCCCTCTAACTGGTGTGTGATCTCATACCAAGGGAGGTGTGGCCTCCCGCAGATGAGGTTTGCACACCTGACAGTTAAGCTTCAATTGGATAGAATCATTTCACCTACAGAAAATGATTCATTCTCAGATGGCAGAAGGCCAGGTAATCACTATTAGTCTTACTAAACTCAAGGTAGAGTGAGTTTTTCAAATGTTTGCTTTTAAAGTCGAGAAATGATTTTGCAGAGAGAGAGTACAGATGATATCATAAATACCCATCCCCGCAACCCAAAATGAACAAACATTAATATTTCATCCCATGTGCTTCAGATTTTCCATCTTTTAAGAAATAAAAGTTCACAGTCAAAGACGCTGCCCCTTCACCACTCTCACTACCATTTCTCATCCTCCATCCCAAGAGGAACTCATGGATGCAATTCTTAACGACCCAACAAATAATATAATACATAATTAATGAGTATTAACTAAGTACAAAGCAAAAGTATAAAAACAAGAAATAGGTACACACCGAGGAAATATTTTGAAATAAGAGGTGAAAAGAGAATGTTTTATTCGTCTTATAAATACCATAAGCTGTAATGAACCTCTTTAGTACCTTTGCACTGGAATTCAAGGAAAAGTAGGCAAAGGTAACCAAATAATTTCAGAATAGAAAAAGCACTACAGAGCTATAATCTCACTCTTCCCTTTCAGTTGAGTGTGAGCAAAGGATAGAAGAAAAGCGGGAGCTGGGAATGAGAGAGAAGATAGTGTTTCTTCCTTCCAGTAATTCTTCCCTTAGAAACTGCAGGAGGAAGAAACCAAGAGCAACCCACAGTTGATCTCTGAGCAGTCAGTAGCTGGAGGCACTGTGATGCCAGCCAAGCCTATCGGGTAAAACAAATCTCTGGACGTAACTTTTGATTCCCAGTTAAGAAATGCAAAGTAAGCTACAGAAAGCATTCTATTAATAATGAGGGCTAGATGTGTTTGATTACAATAAATAGACATACTAGTAAAATAAGTACAAAAGATGCCAATTTTTCATAATTCTCCCATAGTCTGTATTTACTTTAAGAGTTACAGTGGAATTTCATTTAAGTACAGTAGTCATTAAACTGCATTTAAATAAGATTTTCACATGAAAAGCAAAAATAATATATGCATTCGGGATTACACATGAGGAGCCAGATTTTTCATTAAACCAGGAGATTAAACCTGTTCATTTATTTCTGCTCCTTTCCAAAATACAACTGATACTAGATTGGGGAGAGAAAATGTAAGTTTCTCGCAAAGCAAATCACAGGAATCAAGAAAGTGGAAGAGAAGAATAGACAGAGCTCTGGAAAGTGGACTCATGCTATCTGAGTTAGTCAAAGAGAATAGGCCAGAAACGACCATGGTGGAGGGCAGAGGGAAGAAGCTAACAGGAATTAACCCCTTCTCATTATAGCATTCCAGAAAGCTTCAAGATTTGGAGGTGTGGGGAAACAAGTCAGACTGATAAATAATACCCTCCTTTCTCCTCAGTTGAGTATACAACCAGCTAAAACATCAATGCAGGAGCCAAACAATGGGAGATGAAAATGTCACCTTTAATAGAAAATCTTGGATTGGATCCTAGACCAGAAAAAGAGTTGTGGAAAAACTAAAGCAGTTCACATCAGGTCCTTGAATTAGTTCATTGTAGTGTGTTATGAATCTTTTGTTTTTTATCTTTGTATCTAATAGGGGCCTGCTTTAGCCGGACTGACTCCATCTTGTTCATCAAAATTGTTTTTCTGATGGCCTGATATTCTTTGAGATCTCTCTTAGGAACTCCAAAAGAGGTGAAAGAGTCAACCTGGAGCTGGAAACAATTAAGAACATTCTGGCCCAGCAAACAGAAACTCCTCTCTTGAAAACAAATTACTTGATTGTACCCCCACAGCTAAAGTTAATCCTATCTATACTTTTCCATACGTAGCTATTAACCCCATAGCACTCTCTTCCCCGATGAAAGCATTGGAGGTTGGCTGACTAGTCAAAAATATTTTTTATATATCTTTCCAGTGTAATCACACTGTAATAAATTCTCCTTTTCTCTCTCACCAACAACTTTACCTCTCCAGGTTTTGGTGAGCAGCAGAAGTCAAACCTGCTTTGGTTCTCTGGCCTGGGACCCAGAGCCCCTTGTCTGGCAACTGTGGTCACCCAAGATATTAGGGGAAGCAGGACAAAAAGTACACAGGAACTCGTTATGCTCTTTTTGCAACTTGTCCTAGGTCTAAAGTCATTTCAAAATTAAACATGATGGGCTGGTTCTGCAGTGCAGTGGTTAAAGACTATGCAAATGGAGCCAGATCCCACATGGCTGACCCTGGTTGGAGTCCTGGCCCCAGCAGCAACACTCTGGGTGCACATGTACAAGTGTCCAGGATTCTGATAGGATGGAGAAGTGTAGGAAAAGAGAGTGCAGTATGACCAAGTCTCATTGGGTAGTTCTCTCTCTCTCTCTCTATCTCTCTCTATCTCTCTCTCTTCTAGACACACATGCTTATGCCTTCCAACACAAAAAATGAACATGAAAAAAATGCTCCTTCCAGCCCAACCCCTAGCAAAGATCCATCTGCATCTGAAGTGTGCCCAGCCCTGCTCTTTTAACTGAAGAACCTCTGCTCCAGACCTCTCCTTCCAGCCCAACACCTAGCAAGGTAGGATGATCTCTGTTTGCTTTCTGTATGTCTCTGTCTCTCCCTCTGTCTCTCTCTTTCTTTCAGAATTCTTCTTTTTTTATTCATTATTTTTAAATCTGTAAATACTGTCTCTTGTCTCTGACCTCTCCATTATCTTACTAATTTCAGAATCCATATGCATCTGAGGTGGCCCTGGCCCTGTTTCTTTAACTGACAAGACTCTGCTCCAGATTTCTCCTTCCAGCCCAACACCTAACAAAGTAGGGCAGTCTCTGTTTTCTCCATCTCTCTCTCTCTCTCTCTCTCTCAAAATTCCTCTTTTTTTAATTTTTTTTAAAAATCTGGAGATTCCTCATGGCTCCTGCGAACTAGTCATTTCAGGGTACAAGAGAAATGAAGATTTCCTACTGATAATTCAGCCTCCAGCAAACAAGCTAGTATGGTAGGGAGCTCCTCTAGCTTTCTATCTGTGCCTCTGTGTCACTGTCTCTGTCTCTCCCTATATATGGGGATCAGTAGTTGGCATAACAGTTACATCGCTGGACTCCCACATAGTCAACTGGGATTCAGTCCTGAACCCAATAACTTGAAACTCATGCTGGGCATATGTACATGCGTGCCCAAGATCCCAAGAGGAGAATGAGGAGAAGGGATTGCGGCATAGCCATCCCCTCTAGGGGGTGATTTCTTGCTTTTCTGTCTCTCTGTCTCTTTCTGTATGTCCAGTGAGCACATGTGCCCTATAGCAAAAATCTCTCTCAAAAAAAGTCTGTCTATGAAGCAGTTAAGTCTCTTACCTCTATATCCCCTCTTAGCTAGCACATGACTGTCACTCTGTCCATGCTGTCTACTCACTGTCTACCCTCTGACAATCTCCAGACTCAGGGACACCAGGATTACCAAGGAACACCTGACTAAAACAAGAAAACTAGTGAGATTTCCCCTAAGGTGCACTGAGACACTTTATCTCCCTTGCCTTCCTCAACTCCTGTAATCCTGGCAGCCTCATTCATTCCCCATCCAAGATATTGGGTAATTTTCTTCTAAGGAAACGGAACAATTCAAGAAAAAAGACCTAAGGGCCACCAGATGGCATGGTGGTTAAGGCGCTCGACTCCCACATGTTTGACAGTGGTTTGGGCTCTGGACCCAGAGACTTGAAAATCATGTTGGGCATGTGTGCATGTGTGCCAAAATCCCAAGAGGATAATGGAAGAGAAGGGAATGCAGTGTAGCCATCATCCCTGGGGGGAGGGTGATTTCTCACTTAATACTGAGAGTTGGTATAGCCATCAATGAAACAGCCCTAATCAATGACCCAAAATCAAAGCCCACATCTTCAGAAGCCATGCCCCTGCACACACAGCTCCAGTAGCCTGAGCCAGAGCACCCTGTATGCTAATAGACAGTCCAGAAGGACTAAGCCAGACATCCTAGGAAGGCAACCAATGGGGAAGAGGAGACAAATTAATAAAAACTGAATGGAAGAACAAAGTGTTAAAAAAATGTTTTTTTGGTCAAAAAATCAAGGACTTCTTAGAAGTTAAAAACATAAAAGCAGAAATTTAAAAATCAATAATAGTTTTGGAAGATAAAGTTGAGGAAGTCTTTCAGAAAGTAGGTCAAAGAAAAATTGATAGAAAATAGAAAAAAAAAATACTTAGAAGATTGGTGCATCAATATAGGTTAAACATGGAACAAACACAACTCCAGAAAAAGATAACTGAGAGAAGTATTAAATACAAATGAAAACTTTATAGAAATGAAAAGCTGGTGGAAGACTTTAAGCATTTAGTAGCTTAAAGTTTCCAAACTGAAAAAGCCCATTATATTCTCATGAAAAAAAAAAAAAACACAAATATATCAAACAACCAAAAACCATAATATGAAACTTTAGAATATGAAGGATAAAGAGAAGATCCTAGAAGCTCCAAGAATATCAACAACAAGAAAACATGACCATGGAGATTCAGAATGGCTTCAGACTTGAGAACAAAAACTCTGGGAATTACATGATAATAGAACAATGTCTTGAAAATTCTGGGGGGGAAAAATTCTATCTACCTAGAATTCTTTTTTTTTCTTAAGAGAGATTTTTACTATAAGGCACATGCACACATCAGAAAGACAGAAAGAGACATAAAGTGAGAAATCATCCCCTAGGGAAATAAGCATGCCGCAATCTCTTCTCCTCTCGGGATTCTGGGCATGCATGCACACATATCTGGTGTGAGTTTTAAGCTGCCAGGTCTGGGACTAGAACCGCAGTCGGTCATGTGGGAGTCCAGTGACGTAACCATTATGCCATCTGCTGGTCCTCTACCTAGAATTCTAAACCTGAACCATCATTCGTGGATGAAGATAGATGAAAGACATGTGCATGAATACAAAGTCTAATAAAAACTACTTACCAGGCAACCTTTTTCAAGATGTTGCTACAAGTTGTAGCCCACAGAAAGAATGGGAATTTTCTCTAAAGAGAGAAAACATGAAATCTCAGAGAGAAGGTACAAGAGCCAGTCTTCAAGATGGCCCTAGGCAAGCTCCTCCTCCCGGTATTTATGCCGCTGTACGGTTCCCTTGCATTTGGGATAAACATTGGTCAGTATGACCAACAGCAGATGGCAGACATCTGTCCCTTCTGAGATCAGGTTCCATCTGGATTGCTCTCTCCAACTCTTTCTTGGTAATCACCACCTCCAGGGGAAGCCAGTTGCTGTAGTGTGAGCAGCCCTGTGGAGAGATCTATTTTGTCAGGAAGTTAGTCTGCCTACCGAGAGCTGCCTGAGTGACCTTAGAGCAGGTTTGCCAACCCCAGTCGAGCTTCAGATGATTTCAGCCTTGTGAGAAACCTGAACAGGAACCATCCAGCTAAGCTGTTCCTGGATTCATAACCCACAAAGAAATTTCCAAAATTAGGAAGACTAGGGTGATAGAAATGCAGCAGTTGTAGAGAGAATCCAGTTTGGATTTGAGCAGGAAGCCAAAGGACTCAAGGGAGGATGTCTCCAAAGAACAAAACCCATAGATTATTGTTTTATGGCAGAGAGACCTTGCATTCACCTACATCAGTGTGAATATACATTTAATTACATTTATGAACACTTCAGCTTCAGACTGAGGTGTTAATAGTTACATAGAAAGCAAAGCCAAAGAAAAATGGGAATAATCATTAACTCTAGGAGGAATAAAGTTCGTTCAAGAATGTAACCAAAGAACTTATCTAACCCAACTGGAAATTATATTTCTATAGTCATAGTAACGTAAGTACTGGATGTTTTTTTACTTAAATTTTGGTAATTTTACCAGAAATACAGAGAGAAAAAATGTGAAGCAGAGAGGGAGTAGTGGTGGAAGGCGCAGTTTAAGAAACCTGGAATTTATCAGAGCTGTCAGATGGCTTGGTGGTTAAGGGCTCTGGACTCCCACATGGCCAACCACAGTTTGAGTTACAGACCAGACAGCTTGCTTTCTTGCTTTCTCTTTCTCTTGTTCTTGCTCTCGCTCTCACTCTTGCTCTATCACTCTCTGGTCAAATTAAAATAAATAAAATAATTCTTTAAACTTTTTTTTAAAAAACTGGAATTTATGTTCCAACTTAAGTAGTAGGTAATTTTTAATATAAAGATCAAAAAATTGTCATCTAAATGTGCTGTTAAGAAATCCAAAGGTTAAAACCAGGATAACAGCTAAAAGAATTGAAAATGAGAGACTTTGGGAAGTAGAGATTAAGGGTGGGGAGCAATGTAGTGCTCTTCCCAAAGCCTTGCCATTATTTGTCTCCAAAAAACTTTCTATTAAAATAAAATTTTAACCTAACAGTATATACTGGTCAAAGGACAAAAAAAAAATCAATAGGTGATGTCCACAATTAATAAAAACATTTTTGTATTTTTCAGTAGCCATCAGAAGATATCAAAAATAGAAAATAATGAAATGTGCTTTCCTTTGAGAGCAGGACTGGGAATGGTGTTCTGATATTTATTGCTGCATTACAAACCACCCCAAAACGTATGAGCGTCAAACAAAAAGAACCAGGAGCCAGCTGCATTGGTACAGAGAAAATGTAGCTCTCTGAGATGCTGGAGCCACATAAGAAGGTCCTGGGTTCATATCCCAAGGCCTCCCTGAACATTCCGAGTGCTTGGGTGCATGACCGTGAGACAGAATACCTGAGGCTAGTGGTGAATTGTGGCATGGAGGCCCCTGTTGAAGATGCCTCTCTCTCATTCAAGAAATAAACCCTTTTTCATTGTCAGAGGGTTTGCACACTCACTGCAGAGAGACAGAGAGAAAGCACCCCCCCATGAGGTGTGGTCATGCCACAATCCCTTCCCCAACTCTGCATCCTGTTAGGATTTGGGGCACACAT
The DNA here is from genome assembly GCF_000334495.1 of Tupaia belangeri chinensis. Taxonomy (NCBI): domain Eukaryota; kingdom Metazoa; phylum Chordata; class Mammalia; order Scandentia; family Tupaiidae; genus Tupaia; species Tupaia belangeri. The sequence goes on from NW_006159595.1 coordinate 1,912,730, forward strand.
GTACACAAGCCCAGTTTGTTTTTCAGGCTACCGGAGATGGGATTTGAACCACAGTCAGCCATGCGGGATCCAACTCCCTTAACTACTAGGTTCTAGTGCCAACCCAAGAAATAAATAAATTTAAAGAAAAGAAAAATTCAAGACTTCAAACAAACAATATAGGGCTTATTCGTCAGTGCTCACACAGAAGCAGCTGGGGATGGCCGAACTGGACTTAAGTTCAGCTCAGCTCAGATGTGCGTGAAATACCTGTGCCGCAGCTACAGTCTCCGAGTTCCAGGTCTTAAATTCTGACTCCTAGGGGCCAGCAGGTGTGTGGTGGTTAAGGTGCTAGACTCCCACGTGGATGACTACAGTTCAAGTCCCAGACCTGGCGGCTTTCTCTCTCTCTCTCTCTGGTGAGCACACATGCCCTATAGCAAATTAAAAATAGTAATGATAATAATAACATTAAATTAAATTTTTTAAAACTGCTGATTCCTTGTGGTCTATCTCTAGCCCATGCTAAGTTTCTAATGCGAATTTATTCATCCATGCTGTTTTGCAAACGGGCTGTCAGCATCCCTAGAAATAACGGAAAACCATCAAGATTAAAGGAAGACCACAGGGCATGGAGCCCTCACTAAAAGGGACTTCTCTCTCCCCAAGGCTGATGCCCAAAGACTGGCAGGAGATTTGAAAAGCCTTAGTTATGAGAAGGTCTTCCTACCCTGAGGAGGCCCTCCATGCTCAGATTTCCTTTTGGAGTCTGCCCAGATACACTGTTTTCACATTTCAGGATGATACCCTACATGAAGTAGCCATTTTCTAGGTTGTTCCACCTGTTTCAAAGAAAAAGAGTAGCCTTCTACCTGACATCGCTGCAAGACTTGAGATGCAAGCTCAGACAGCTACCCAGGTCACCGCAAAGCTGCCTGTCATGGCATAAAGGCCCGCAAAGAGATGGCAACTGCAAACAAAGGATGAAGAAAGAGATGCCACTGCTGGACCTCTCTGAAACTATCCCAGGACAGAAACACGACACCCTCATGGCTAAAGTCAAATGACCACATCAGTAGGAAACAAGTGACATTTTTAAGGATAGCATCCTAGAACATCCCATCGCTCAGACACTGGATAGTGAGCAGGAAAACAATACAGCTCTAGATCTCCCTTACTGAGAAAAGAGCTTATTTTAAAACAACTTTATTTCAAGTGAGTTGTAGTGACATTGAAAACCGGCTTCTTTTCTTTTTCTTTCTTATTTTTGCTTTTCTTTTGGCTTTTGCCCAAAATTCTCAAGTAGCAATAGTATAAAATGTAAACTAGGCTAGAACTGTTTTTATTTTCCATGTGAGTTTGGTTGATTACGACAGGGAAGAAATACAGCAAGGATAAAGTGAATCAGCAGGTAATTGCAGGACTTCGACCTCTTCCACATCAAAGCCTTTTCATAGACTTAATAACATTCTCTCTGTTGAAGATGCTTGTGTATAATGAAATGATCAAAAATAAAAACAAACGTAAACAAAAATGTTTAGGCCTCACCTTAAGTTTACCATTTTACTCTAACTTTATGATCAGTCTGCTCTTTTCTATATATATTTACAAGTTCAAAGGGGGGCCAGCTGCAGTGCACAGTGGTAATGCAACGGTCCTTGATGCTGAGGCCATGCAGGAGAGCTCAGGTTCACATGGCAAGGTCTCCCTGTACACACTGGGTGTGCACACCTGACCATAATCCTGGCTGGCTGAGGTTACGGGTAGGACAGTGACTTGAGGACCTCATGGGGATGTCTCTTTCTTTTTCTCCCTCTTTTTTTCCAGAGAGATAAATAAATAAATAATTTTAATAAAATTTACTTAATGTTATTTATCATTATTATTATTATTTTTAACTTTACTACAGGACACCCACGCTCATCAGAGAGAGAGAGAATGAAAGTGAGAAAGCAAGCAGCCAGATCTAGGACTCATATCGCAGTCAGCCATGTGGAAGTTCAGTGCCCCAACCACCATGCCACCTGCTGGCCCCAAACATTTTTGAAAATTCAAAAGGAACAGCTAACTTGAAATTTTCAAACACACAGGGGCTATAAGATACATAAATAAATTAATCAATAGTTGCCATTCGACTAAGGAACACTGAAAGAAATTTATATAAAGAAACTAGTACTTCTTTTTTAACCTCCAGAGTTTTGCATTATTTGTCTATAAGGAAAATATTTATTGAGGAATACATTTCAGGCACTATTCCAGGCTCTAGGGAACATAACAATGTTCTGTATATTCACAGCTGCTAAAGGACTACCTAAAAATTAAGTGACTTAAAAAATAATGATCACTGGGGCCAGCAAGTGGTGTTGTGGTTAAGGCTCTAGACTCCCACATGGCTGACCTCTGGATCCAATACTTGAAAATAATGCCAGGCACATGTACGTGCATGCCTCAAATCCCAAGAAAAGAATGGAAGAAAAGGAATTGTGGCACAGTCATCCCCCCAGGAGGTGATTTCTCACTTTCCTTCTCACCATCTCTCTCTGTCTCTATGAAGCAAAAAGTAATAATAATAATCTTTTTTTTAGAGATTTTTGCTATAGAGTTCATGCACTCAAGGGAGAGATAGACTGAAAATGTGAAATCACCCCCAGGGGGACGTGTGCTCCTCCATTCTCCTTTTGGGCACACACACACATGCATCTGGCATGAGTTTCAGCTGCCAGATTCAAGACTCGAACTGCGATTGGGCATGTGGGAGTCCAGCACCTTACCCACTACACCACCTGCTGGTCCCAATAATAATCATTTTATCATTATGAATCACAGTGCTGAGGGTTAACTGCCTGGGGTTGCCTGGACAGTTGTCTTTTGGGATCTCTAATACAGTTGCAGTCAGATGGTGACTGGGGTCTGGAATCATCACAAAGTTTTTCTTGATCACATGTTTGGCAAGTGATGCTAGCTATGGACTAGGATCTCAGCAGGGGCAATCAGACATGGCCTCCTTGTGTATCTGGGGTTGTCTTACAACACAGAGGCTGAGTTCTAAGACTGAGTAGCCCAGGAGAATACCCAGCTTTTAGGGTAAGCTGAGCACAGGTTCAGCTGAGCCCCGGGTTGCCATGGGGCCTCTGTCTGCTGCATAACACCACTGACCAGCACTTGCTGCCATACCTAGGCCTCTAAATCATTTTTTTATTAAGAATTCAAATAATAAGCCATGTTTATGGATCCAAATATTAAAACATAAACTCAAATAATAAATGTTAAAGGATAAAAATGCATCAATTATCACTGACCATTTCCTCTAACAAATTTAATTCTTTACCCTCTTGTAACACAGTCTATTCCACATATCCAAAATGAAATGCAAATTAAGGCAACCATCATTTAAACCAAAAAACTACGTGGCTGCATATCCAGGCAATCAGGCAGGGGGTATAAAAAGATTAAAGACAAATAAAAAGGTGCTCCCGGGGTTTGTGTGACCTAAGTAACTCCCTCAAATTTCCATTGCCCTTAGGGAACAGCAGTTAATGTAATGGCTATGTCACTGGGTTCCCATGGAGTCGACTGCCGTTCATATCCCAGACCCAGTGGCTTAAAACTCATTCTGGGCGCATGTGCGTGCGTGCCCAAGATCCTGAGAAAAGCATAGAGGAGAAAGGAATGCTGCGTGGCCATCCCCCCTGGGGGGGTGATTTCTCACTTTCTGTCTCTCTGTCTCTCTCTGTCTGGCAAGCGCACGCGCCCTATAGCAAAAACCTCTCCAAAAAAGAAAAAAAAAATTTCCATTGCCCTTTATATATGCAGAAAATAGCAGAGCTAGGGTGAAACTCATGGGTAAGAAAAATGTCACCCTGTGAGATAAATGGCTTCTGGGAGGACAAGAGAGTCTATCATCCTTTAGACTACCATGTGCCCTAACGGAGGTCGTCCCTTCCCACACATCAGATCGGTGTATTCCCGGGGAGTTTTACGTTCATGCTGGCTCATTGACCACACAGCCAGGATGGGAAGGCAGCGCTTAATAGATTATGGGTTATCTCCTTATTATGTTTGCTAAGTGGTGGTGCATCTAATCATTTTTATCATGGAGGGAAATTTCATGAGGGCTCTCTTGGCCTAGCCAAATCCCAAAACAGGATTCCCCATCTATTCCCTTATGCCATAACCGAAAGTTAGCTGAACCAATTAGAGAGTACATAATAAGCCAATTAGTTGTTCCTTACTTTTCTTAATGAGTGTGAAATGTGTGCCTGCTCAAATTACAGCTCATTTGACAAGACTTCTTTGCTCTGCTACGACTACGATTACAATTTGGCATTATTTGATTTCTCACAGTATCCGTGGCATCAATCACAATAAGCTGAGCCTCCCCTCTGAGCTTCTAAGGGAACCGAGCCCGTCCTTAAAGGACAATCATTCCCCCTTCGCATCCAGTATCAGGACCAGCTCTCCAAATAACTGCAACGTAGCCCCTCAGCAAAACTAGGCTGAAGCCAAACACCTTCTAACGATGAGCCACTTCTTTGGGAAATCAGCGCATTCTTGGCATATAAGGATTGGGGGGTCCATATTTCCACACCATTATCTTGCTGCTGCCAGAGTTGACTCAATATGTTCTGTTGGGCTCTTGTTGTCATGATCCATCCACCAAGGCCAAGTATGAAAAATGAACAAAATCCATCCAAGCCGAGATCCTAGCCATGGATTGTGCAGAAAAGGGAACTCCTGGGTTATTGTTAGACAGCCAGCTCTAGCATCCAAAGAAAGAACAACAACCAAAAAAAAAAAAAAACAGAAGAGAGTCGGGAAATTTTGTAACTTTGTCAACATTTATTTTCACCAAACAACTCATTAAATCACTATAAAAGTCAACGCATATGGTCGGATATGACAGTTTAAATTCTAGAAAGAGTTATAAGTCAAGTTAAACTCATAATGCATAATGGAGTCTGGGTTGTCTCATCCATGAATTATAACATTTTTATTACATCCCCACTGCAAATTACCAACTCGTTCCCTGTCCTGCCAATCTCTTGATTAAATGGGGGACCGTTAGGCATTGTGAGGATATATTACGGTAAAAGATCACTCCATCATTTGTCTTCGTTATTTCTACCTCCTTACTTAAATCTTTATCAGCAGAACAGCTGGTCCATACTGGATTGCCGATGTAGCAAAGTGATAGCAGAAGGGACAGAGTAAGAAAAAATATATCTATATTGGCCAAAAAGGCCTGTGTTTCACAGTCTTATCTTGCTAGGTCCCACTGCATCTTGCTCTAATCTTTGTATGTCTTCGATACTTTTGGTATCTCTTTTGATCACTTTGGATTCTTCCCTTCAAAGTTATTCTTGTATTACAGGCCTTTTCCCATGGGCCCAACTGAAGGTGATTTTATTCAGTGTCTTACATTGATAATGGGGCAATAACTCGTACCCATCAAAATTCCCCATAAAATGGTTTTTTAATGTCTTAAAGCAGTGCCAATACATCTGAGGAAGTGAATCAAGTAGACATCATTTTATGTTTACCAGAGGTCCACACTGCAGTAGGTCCTTATAAAGAACTTCTTAAAAGTTAACCAAGGGTCAGCTCCATACCTAGTGTTAAGCAGGCTGGATTTCACATGGTCACCTACAATGAGAGTCCCAGCCTTGATAGCTTAGAAAACATGTTGAGTGTGTGTGCATGCATTTCTCAAATCCCAACGGGATGGGAAAATGAAGGAGAGGAGATTGCAGTGTGACCACATCTCATTATAGGGTGCTTTCTTCCTCTCCTCTGTCTCTCAGGTGAGCACACACACCCTCTGGCAACTAAAAACAAATTTCCATTTTTTAAGAACTTAGCTTCTAGGGAACCAGAAGTTAGCGTAATGGCTATGTCGCTGGACTCCCATGTAGTCAACCGCGGTTCGTGTCCCGGACCCGGTGGCTTAAAACTCACGCCGGGCACGTGTGCGTGCGTGCCCAAGATCCCGAGAGGAGAATGGAGGAGAAGGGATTGCGGCGTGACCATCCCCCCTGGGGGGTGATTTCTCGCTTTCTGTCTCTATGTCTCTCTCTGTCTGGCTGGCGAGCGCACGCGCCCTACAGTGAAAATCTCTCCAAAAAAAAAAAAAAAGAACTTAGATTCTAGAACTAAAGGAGACATTAACATTTCAAAATATAAATAACAATACCCATATATGGGTCAATTTTAATAATTTTCTTTTATTTGTATTTGTTTTGATTAATGTGTTTTATTTACTTTTTTCTAGTTGCAAAGGAATACATATTAGAGAAAATATCAAAGACAAAAAGTCCTTTGAAAAGAAAATAATAGGGCCAGCATAGCAGTTAAGACGGCTGATTCCACATGGCCAACTATGCAGGTTGACTCCCAAATCAGGTAGCTTGAAAAACATGTGTGTGCACGCCCAAAATTCCAGGAGGATGGAGGAGAAGAGACTGCAACATGACCACACCCCATAGGAGGAATGCTTTCTCATTTTCTCTCCCACCAACATCTCTCTCCAACAAGCATGAAGTATCTAGCAAATTTTTAAAAAGGAAAAAGAAAACGATAATCACCCACAATTCCAACACTCAAAGATACGGAGTACAAATATTTTACAGCTTTCATAACTGATTTTTATTTATGTTCTACACTGATAAGAAAAAAATATTGCATTACTAATAGAATTTTTCTCAAAGAGAAAACCATCTTTGTTTATGAACACACCTAAACTGTCATGTTTGGTTACAAACTTGAAGCCCACAAGGCCTCACTTGAATTACCTAAGACAAGACCAAGGAATATCTAGGCGGCACTGCCTCAGAAATGAACAGAAATCATGATTTAGGAGGAGAGGAGTTGAAGGAGAGAGAGTGCACCCCCAGCAAAGTAAAAGTCTACTGTCTAAGTAGAAGAGATGAGCAGTAATTTTTAAGGCAGATCTGTCTGAAGTATAGAACAAGGACGTCTAAATGTTTTTCACAGAAGCAAAGAACACAGATGCTTTGACCCTGCAAGTCAACCTATACCAACCCCGAATCATAAGCTGAGTGTGCAGCCCACAACATCCTAAGTGGGTGGGACTCTGGGGAGAAAAGACATGGGAGAAGGGAGAATTCAACAGGATAACATCATGCAGAAAAGGAGACACCCTCAGAGAAGGAAAAATCTTGACTGGAAAACAAACACAGAGCCAAATTAGGAATCCAGAGCCAGAAGTGACTTCAAAATATGTCCTTTCTTGGGATCCCAGAGCTAATGGAAGAAAAACTGACTATGCCAATGGAATGTGGACTGAAACCAAAATTTATTTAACCATCCAGGGCAGTTGATCCCCAGCAAGCTGGAAATGTCAGTCCTGATATCTGTTGCATTTAAAAAAAAAAATTAGAAGCTTTATATAATTAATAGAATGATAATAATACAGTTTACATACTTAAAAATGATGTGATGGGGACCAGCAGTTGGCATAATGGCTATGTCGCTGGACTCCCATGTAGTCGACTGCAGTTCAAGTCCCAGACTCGGTGGCTTAAACTCACTCCAGGCAAGTGTGAGTGCGTGCCCAAGATCCCGAGAGGAGAATGGAGGAGAAGGGATTGCAGCACGGCCATCCCCCCTGGGGGGTGATTTCTCACTTTCTGTCTCTCTGTCTTTCTCTGTCTTTCTGGCAAGCACACGTGCCTTATAGCAAAAACCTCTCCAAAAAAAAATTCTCCAAGGGGAAAACATAGCATCATCCCACCAGGAAATTGTTTCTGGTGTCCTCAAAATGCTATCCAAACCACACAGCAGGCCGTGTGGGGTCCAGCCACCTTAACCAGCATGCCACCGCTGGCCCTGCTTCTAGGTTTCCTATCGGTCCATTAACAGCTCCTGACCCTTCTGTTCACATCCACAACTGCTCTTTGGAGAATCTGTGACACTGGTTGCTTGTTAGTAGGAGGGGGTGTGCAACAGAGGACAGAGAATGTGACTGACTGGGTAACAATCCATTGGTATCGTGACCATGTGCACTCTGCCCTAAGCCACAGGTGAAAGGGACAACAGGAAGAAAACCTTCAGCCCGCAAATAAAGCCACAGGTGTGGTACCAACTACAGTTCAGTAATCACGTGAGGAAAAGCTGCCAGGGGCCAAAAGAACCAGGAATGTTTGGTAAGTTGGGCAAGACTTTATAAAATGCACAGAACTGGGCCCGTCAGCAGTGTGGTGGTGAAGGCAGCTAGATTCCACATGGCCAACTGTGAGGTTTGAGTCGCAGACCTCGTGGCTTGAAAAACATGCTGGGCACATGTGTGTGCATGCCCAAAATCCCAAAAGGAGAAATGGAGAAGGGATTGCAGAGTGGTCATCCCCATTGGGGGGAGGCTTTTCTGTGTGTGTGTGTGTGTGTGTGTATGTGTGCATGTGTGTGTGTGTGTGTGTGTCTCCTCTCTCCTGCAAGCACACATGCCCTCTAGCAAAATAAAAAAATTAATTAAGAAAAATAAGTGTACAGAATGAGGGGCCAGCTTAGTGGCACAGCAGTAACCACTGCTCAAGCAAAGACGGATCTAGAGCAAGGATTTAGCTCCCTGGGCAACCTGCACCTGCTAGGTGCGTGCACCCTAATCCTGACTAGCTGGGAAGGTTAGGGGTCAGGGGATGGCAACAGGGGACCCTGTTGAGAGTGCTTGTCTTTTTTTTTCTTTCTGTCTCTCACTCTCATGAAAGAAACAACGTAAACGTACAGGGCCAACTGATATGCATAGTATTCCTTTTGGAAAAAGAAATGTAATACACCATAAAGTTATATGTTATTAAATGTAATATAAACAAGATTATGATGATAATAAATAAATATTTTTAAAATGTACAGGTCCAGCCCATAGCAGAGTAGCTAAAGGTTATGCAGAGGAAGCTGGATCCCACATAGCTGACTGCAGTGCGAATCCTAGCCCAGTGGCTTGAATAACACACCAGGCACATGCATGCATGCCCAGGGTCCTGATGAGATAGAGAACTAGGGGAAAAGGGTTACAGTATGAACAGGCCTCCATGGGGGGTGCTTTCTTGCTCTCGCATGCACTTTCTTTCTTTCTCTCACTCCTTCACCCTCTGCTTCTCTCTCTAATGAAAAAAGTGTACGGAAAGACACTGAAAGAAATGAAAGGAGGAAAGAAAAGAACAAAGGAGAGAGGAGAAGAAATGAAAAAGATGAGAGAAGATTTTCCCAGGCAGGACGAGGACGCGTTATGGCATGGGAGACAGGAAACAGAGAAGAGAGTAATGCGATCAAACAGAATGTTCAAGGCCAGATGGGAAAGCCAGAGAAGAACCCGATTATGAGGGCTAAAAGAGGGTTCGAGACTCACTAGTAGGACAGGAAGGGGCAGGGCTGATTCTTGATGGGGCCTGCAGCAATAAAAGCGATGTATAGGATCGGATTTACCTGGTTCAAGGGATAAGATACAGGTAGTACTGTGACTACGTATGAAGAACACAAAGAAGGTTGCTATGACGCGCAGGCTCAAGGCGGTGAGGACTGTGGCTGAACAGGCTCAGCAGCGCACCTTCTAATGTGGACCTGACTGTACCTACTGAGCACCTAAGAGCAGCTACGCAAAGGGGCAGAATTGACGAAGTGCCTATTTCCATTTTGTTGTCTAAAATTCCAAGGGATTAACACAATTAATAGACTTTATGGCATGGGCGGAGTGGAGAGAAGAGGGAGATGGCAGGGACTTGTGTGGGATAAAGAGCTTAAGTGCAAAGGAAGCAAATCTTGTCTCTAAGTTTCTTGTAACTACTGTAACAAATTATTGCATACTTCGGAACAACACAAATTTATATTTGTGCGGTTCTGGAAGTGTGTCCATAGTAAGCTTCTCTTAGCTCAGATCAAGATACAGTCCAGGCCATGCTCCTTCTTGGAGCTCCAGGGAAAGATGATTAGCTTGCCTGCTTCTAGAAGTTACTATATTGTGGGACCAGCAGTCGGAATAAGGGCTATGTCACTGGACTCCCATGTAGTCGACTGCAGTTCGAGTCCCAGACCCAATGGCTTAAACTCATGCTGGGCACATGTGTATGCATGCCCGAGATCCCGAGAGGAGAATGGAGGAGGGGGGATTGCAGTGTGGCCATCCCCCCTGGGGGGGGGGGATTTCTCGCTTTCTCTCTATCTCTGTCTTTCTGGCAAGTGTGTGTGCCCTATAGCAAAAACCTCTTCCAAAAAAAAAAGAGAAAAGAAGTTACTATATTGCTTAGCACATTGATCCTTTCTCCATCTTCAAATCTTTCCTCCAGCATAGCATCTTCTTTTGCTTTTCCTAAATTTTGCCAAAAGGTACATGTACTTGCCAGAGAGAGAGAGTAAGAGAGGAAGAGGGAAAAAGCATCTCCCAAGGGGAATGTTCACATCAAAATCCTCCATTTCTCCATCCTGTGAGATCTGAGGCCACATACACACATACCCAATGTTTTTCCAGTTATTGGGTCCAGAATGCTAACTGCAGTGCCGGCCATGTGGAATCCAGCTCCTTAACCACCAGCAGAGCATCTAATTATTTCTCACTGACATTCCTGCCTCCCTTTGTGATTGCACTAAACTCACTTTGGAGAATCCAGGATAATCTTCCCAACTCAAGATCCTTGACTACGTGTGCAAGATCCCTTTTGCCATGTAGGATGACATACTAACAAAGTTCAAGGATTAGCACGTGGACATCTTGGGCTCCACTCTTACCCTACACGCTCAGTGGTAGGATAGAAGGACCAGGAAGGCTCTTTCCCAGAAGGATCAGCAAGGGCTATGGGTGGGAACCATACTGCTGACCAGGCAAACGTGGGCCCAATTTCCTAAATGAATGTCACTCACCAACCACCCTTCAGCTCACCAAATATTCTGTCTTTTACCACAGACTCTTCCAAATACAACTGCAATTGCCAAGAGATTGATGAACCAGAAAATGGCTTTTCATCCCAGGCACTTCTGAAGTCCAAGTACTCAAAAGCCAGATTCTTTGCCAATGTTCCGATCTATTTCATGCCAATTTATGTAGAGTAAGGGCAAGTTCATGGTTCTCCAATACACCAGAGTTTGACTCTCAAAACAGTTAATAAGGTGGACAAATATAAATACAATTTAGACATTATTGCCATGCTCAGGGCAAACACAGCTAACAATGTAAAAAAAACAAAGTTGTGACATTTTTTAACTGAATACAGGGGAACAGATCTTCAGTTTCCTTCAGAAATGTCTTTTCACTGAAGGTGGATCTCACTATATGCAGATGACTTAATGTATAAATAGTAACTCTAATAATGACAATAATATATATTTAATATAGTGTACTTTTTAAATTTGTCAGCGGGCACATATACTCGCCAGAGAGAAGAGGACTGGGAGAAAGCACTCCCTCATGGGCAGGGTCACCCCACAATCCTGTCTCCTCCACTTCATCCTATTGGGATTTTGGCCACACACATCCATACTTCTGATCTCATGATTGCCAAATGCTGCTGTTTCTCTAGGCCCCACCCTCCATTGGATAATCTCTGAATACTTGAAATGATAATATTCTCTCTTAAGAGACTAGATTCTTGAAAGAGTTTGTGGGTTTTGTTTTTTGTTTTTTGTTTTTTCCCTCCCATCTTGGATTTACACGATTGGGTTCATGAAGGAAGCTCGTATGTAGAATTTGCTTCATTACAGGTAATATTGAACCTAAACTTATTGTCCAAATATAAATGACATTATATCAAACCATCCACAACAGTTAATGTAGCCTCGGGAGTATTTCCCAAAGAAAGAGGAGGGAACTAGAACGTCCAAACGGACAGGTGAGCTAATCTGTCTTCCAAGAAGCCTCGCTCAGCACCCTCTGTGTACAGTCGATGGCCAGAACTAGGTCACTCTGTTGTGCTTAACTGGGACATGAAAGTGTGTGGGTCTGAGATGGGTCAGCACGCACAGTGTCTGTCACGTCCCACAGAACTATTTCATGAATGGCCATAGAAAGCTTTCAAGTGGAAATAAATCATCACTTCACAATCTGGCATCAAGAGTGAGAAAAAGTAGAAAGACAAAAGAGAGGAAGAGGAAGAAAAACATTTCCTTACAGAGAACATTTTCTTGATACTGTATAGCATTTTCAGGACACCAGAAACAATTTCCTAGTGAGATCATGCTATATTTTCTCCCCGGAGTTTTGTTTTTGTTTTGGAGAAGTTTTTGTTATAGGGTGCATGTGCTCACCAGAAAGACAGAGACAGAGAGACAGAAAGCGAGAAATCACCCCCCAGGGGGATGGCCATGCTGCAATCCCTTCTCCTCCTGGGATCTTGGGCACACACGCATACGCACCCGGCATGAGTTTTAAGCCACCAGGTCTGGGACTAGAACTGTAGTTGGCTATGTGGGAGTCCAGTGACATAGCCCTTACGCTAACTGCTGGTCCCTCCCCCTGGAAACTTCTAAGGATTTTCAATTACAGTCACTTGGGTGGAAATATTTTATAATTTATTTCCTACTAGAAAGCAAGGAAACAGACACAATAGTCCCCTGAGCGGCTGTTTAATCCCAACCTGTACTTCTACAATATGAGGTTTCTATCTTTTTAGAACTGCTTGGGGACATGTTCCTAGAAATAACCCAGAGACTTGAACTATAAGAAGGAGGCCAAGAAAAAGATACCCGGATTAAAAAAAAAAATTAAATAATAAACAAACAATGCCATTGAAATATTCCCAAGACTACATTAACTGCTATGGATGGTTTAATATGTCATTTATGTTTGGACAATAAGTTGAGGGTCAATATTATCTGTAATGAATTGATTCTACACATGAGATTCCTTCATGGTCCCAAGCATGTAAATCCAAAATGAGAGAAAAAAAAATCACAAAATCTTTCAAGAATCTGATCTCCTAAGAGAGAATATTATCATTTCAAATATTCAGAGATTATCCATTTGAAGGAGAGAATACATGTGTGAATGTGTGTGTGTGTGAGAGAGAGAGATAAAAAGAGAACTGAAAGAAGGGAACAGTATTTTTTTAATAAATAAAACTCTGAAAACACTGTACTCTACCTGTGCAGAAATTATAGAGAGCAGTGTTATTTTGCTGACCCAGCAAGACATTTATTCAGCAAATCTTCTAGCTACATAATAAAACATTGTCAAATTATTTAACTTGTTGATAATGCTAAGAAACCAAAGTTCTTTGTAGACCGTACTGTGGAAGTATTTCTCTGGTTTATTAGTTCTCATTTCCCGTTATTGCTGCAGAACTCTCCCCACTCCACCCTAACTAGCAGTCCTCCTCTTCCCACCCTCAGCTCCAAATCCCAGTTCAGCCATTTTTCTTTGTCCAAGAACTTGCATTAGAAGTCCAACAATCTCATGTGTACTTGCCCAGACTAAATATATTCAAGTGGCTCCCTCCAATAATCCTCTTGTCTAGATCTGTACAATTTATGAAAAAGAATTTTGTGAAGGTTTGAATGTAGTCTGTGCCATATTCAATTTAATTCAATAAATATTTATTGAGTGCCCACCTAGAATTGTGTTATGCAGTCTGTGGAATGTAAAAGAAATATATGGCACAATCTCTCCTGTCAAGGAGTTTGCAATATTCCTGGGAATAAAACTTGGATGTTGAAGTAATTACAGGATGCAAGATAGTAGAGAGGGATGTAATAAAATTATGTAACCAAGACTGAAATAGAAGGTACCAATAACATTATGTCTGGTCAGGGCAGGCAGGATGGAGCTTTGGGGAATAGTTCATAGAGAAGACAGAACTTGAGCTTGTCCTTGAGAGATGTGTGGGCTCGGCTGGGTGCAGCAGCAAAGGAGGGCACTTCAGGCAGTGGAAAGAGGGTGAGTAAAATCAGAAAGCGGGAACAGTAGGCATGACATGTAAGAGGAAATGTGAAGAGGCCAGCCAGACTGAAGAGAAGGGGGAATGGAGGTCGTGGAGTTCTGTTAGAAAAAGCTAGATAGAAAGAATATCATGAAACCACAGAAAGCCTTGAAGGGCACAGTAACAAATTGAAATCTGAACCATATGCTCTTAATCTCTCTGTATCCCTTCCTTGATGTTGTATTGTCATTAGGAAATTCATTCATTGACAGCCAGCATGCCACGTTGAGAAGAGCGTGGGCTACAGAGTGAGAAAGCACTGAGTCTGTATCTGCACGACCTGAGCGAAGTCCTCTTCCTGCACAGGCTTCCACCCCACAACTGTAAAAATGTGAAGGCTGTTGTAAAAAAAAAAAAAAAATGTAATGTACCTTATGGATACAAATAGATGGAATCCTCTACAAGGTTCATTCATTCATTAGTTATTTATTGAAAGTCTAATATGTACCAAACCCTGTGCTCAATGCTAGGAAAATAAAAACAAAAACACACAGTACTTGGGGTCAGGTAGTGACACAGTTGTAATGCAACTGGACTCACAAAGGAAAGGTCCTAGGTTCATGTCCTGGGATGTCCCTGAACATTCTGGGTACATACATATGCTCGTGAGCTGGGCCAATTGGGATTGGGGTAGATAGTCACCTGGGGATCGTATTGGGGGTATATCTCTTTCTCTGCATCCTTCTTGTGCTTCCTCTCTCTTTCACACAATAAATAAACAAACAAACAAACAAACTTTTTTTAAAAAGTACTTATTCTCAAGACATGAACAGGTATGGTTTAAAACAATGGAAAGACAACAGCTTGGAGTCACGCACTTGGACCTGACCAGTCCCACCATTTACCAACTATATAATCCGGGGGAAACTGATTAATCATTCTGAGTTTAAGTTTCATTATCTGGATAACTGATCTAATAGCATCTACCTTCAGGCTGATTTGAGGCTAAAAATACTAGTATATAACAAAACTAATAGAGTGCCCAACTGATGAAGGCATTCAATAAGTTTCACTAATATGGCATGGTAAACTGGCATGAAAAATAATCTTATAACAAGAAACAAATGGCAATGGGGGTTGTAAATGTTTTCACAGATGTCATAGACCTTTGCATGGAGACTTTTAATGAATAGGATTTGATGGGGGATATTCCTGGATGATATTAGGGGGATATTCCTGGATGAGGAACTAGCACCTAAAAGGTCCAAAGATATCAGAGGAATGGGCATAGTCTAGGACCTTCAGGTAAGTCAGTATAGCTAGATCGTAAAGTTCAAGGCAGAGAGTTCTGAAGATAAAAATGATCAGAGACAAGGATCAAATTATGAAGAGACTCAGATACCATTGGAAGAGCTTTTGAGTCCATCCAATATGAAAAGGGAGTCACTGATGAATATTAAGTAGTTAAGTGGCTTGATCAGCTCTAGATGCTGGAAAACTCTATGTAATATGAGGTGGAGAGACAGAGTATTAAGGAGGCTATAGAAAATACTCATGCAAAACAAGAAGATAAAGAAGGGACACATATTGGAGATATTCAAGAATGGGTTTCGATAGAATCTGGTCTTGATTGAATTTTAGAGAAGGGGAAAGATTAGCAAAGAATCTAGAATGCCTCTCTTTTCCTTGTTGGGAGGTGGTGCATTTCTTGAGAAGGAGAATATAGAGGAGAAGCAGGTTTGACGTAAAGATACAGCACACACCATCTGGAATATGATGCCCCTGAGAGGTCTGTGGAATATTCAAGTAAGGATGTAGGCCTACTGTTCTGGAGCTCAGAATGGCAAACTGATTTGGCCACTGGTGTAGACTTAAAGTTGCTGACATATACAGATTGAGGCTAGCCATGAGAATGGACTCTCCCAGGAAAAAAAGGCAAGAGAAGAGGAAGGAAGCTTCCAAGTCAGTCTATTTCTCCCAAGCTGAATAACTGAGCTGTTCAAGTAGATGAAACTCAAATCCCTAAGGGTAAAAAGATGAACCCAGATGTAGAGCATGCTTAGGTATGCCCAAGGTCAAATAAATCTATTTTCTGGTATACTTTTTCTCTACGTGATGTAAGTTCCATTTGTCTGAAAGAAATGAGAGGTACTGCATGGAGAGTAGATCTTGGCTATGGTGGGACTTCATACAGGATGACAATTATAAACACACTGTCTCTAGAAAAACACTTCATTTACAAAGCAGATTTGACAGCTCAAGTTGCTTTTTGGCGGAGCAATCCTGCCTGGCCCCTGCGCGACCTGGTGAGCTTCGATTACAGCTTTGATGCTGGCTCTACCACAGAGACCCCCTAAAAGGGGAGTGATAAATGAGGTCCTGTCAGGCTTCATTCCCTGGGTGGCCTTGAATCTCTGCCGTTATCTGTTACCCTGCCAGTACTGACAGTGATGAACGCAAGGCAGGCAGCTAACGACACCCCGATTCATTACCCAGAAAGAAGTGAGCGTAGAAATAAAGGGAAGGTGACTGCCATGTCGAAGCTTCGTCGTCGTCAGGGCAGTCTTCCTCCTATGGGTTTGAGTGGTGAAGAAGCGATGGAGCCTGTTCATCTCAAACGAGAGCTCTAATGATGCTCAGAACAGAACAAGTCACAAGGGAGATTACCTGGGCAGCCGTGCACTGGCCTCTTCAAGGTAAAGTTCTTCACCAGCCTTATGAACACGGAAAATATTTAGCGGCTTGTTTTTTTGTTTTTGTTTTTTTGTTTTTTTTTTTTCTTTTTCAGCCCACTCTTACTCAAGAAAAATTTTAAAAAGAAAATCAAAGACACATAAAATCATCAATCTATATAGCTTGCCCACACTAAATTGTTATTCATCTCAAGAAAGGACAGTTTCTATCCGTAAGACTGTACTAAGCCTGCAATAGCAAATATTTTAGGCAGGCCTAACCACTGCTTTCTATAATAGATATGTACATCTTTAAGTGGTATCTGGTTCCTTCCTAAGAAATATTTCACCCAAGATTTTTGTTTCAACTGCTTTTTCCTTACCTAAAGGAAAATTAAGGCTTTTTACTTTATTATCTCCTTTTGCTTATTAATGGGACTTTCTGTGACACCTGAACACATTGTGCATGTTCAATAAATGCACCTTAAATTTAATCCCAAGGAAGACAAGATTTTCCATCTTAATATAATTCATCTTAGTTTAGTTGTTAATCAGAGTACTGATTCTGTGGATCATTAAGAGGAAAAATGGTTTAGTTTTTGTTTTTTTGTTTTTTTTTTTTCTTTTTCAGCCCACTCTTACTCAAGAAAAATTTTAAAAAGAAAATCAAAGACACATAAAATCATCAATCTATATAGCTTGCCCACACTAAATTGTTATTCATCTCAAGAAAGGACAGTTTCTATCCGTAAGACTGTACTAAGCCTGCAATAGCAAATATTTTAGGCAGGCCTAACCACTGCTTTCTATAATAGATATGTACATCTTTAAGTGGTATCTGGTTCCTTCCTAAGAAATATTTCACCCAAGATTTTTGTTTCAACTGCTTTTTCCTTACCTAAAGGAAAATTAAGGCTTTTTACTTTATTATCTCCTTTTGCTTATTAATGGGACTTTCTGTGACACCTGAACACATTGTGCATGTTCAATAAATGCACCTTAAATTTAATCCCAAGGAAGACAAGATTTTCCATCTTAATATAATTCATCTTAGTTTAGTTGTTAATCAGAGTACTGATTCTGTGGATCATTAAGAGGAAAAATGGTTTAAAAAGAAGAAATAAAAGTTTCCATAGCTAGACAGATTTGAGGGACCCTGAGTTAATCAAGGTTATCAGGTGTCTTTCCTACCGGACTTTTTCAGAGGCTTTAATATACTAATACGCATTCAGACTCTACTAAAGCAAATATAATCTATATTTCTTAGTCTATTTTCTCCTGAGCCTAATTTTTTGTGTTTTATAAGTATGTCCAGACCAGGGTCACATAGAACCACATTTTGGGGGTTGTTGGTCTACTCTTGCCCACAAACATCATGGTCTCATTCATTTATCCCTCCAACAAACTCAAATGACCATCAAGCTGTGGTCTTGGTCTTTGGTAGAGCAAAATAGCCTGGGGGCAGAACAAATGCTAAAAGAGAACATGGCACCTGTCCCAAGAGAGTTGATAGGTCTTGCCCTTATATTCTGCTCTCAAATATTCTGCCTTTTATCCCATGTTTTCTAAATCAATTTTCTCTGTCTAAAAAAAAATTTTTAAATAAAAGAAGCATGAGTTAAAGAAGATACTGAAGCAGAGAGAAGGGCAATTATCTCCAATTTGGAAAAAAAGACAATGGGGTGATTAATACAAGAGTTTTATCCTTGCCTTTTGCTAAAGACCAAGTTGTCTTTCTAAAAATAGCAGCATAAGACATCATCACTTCTTTTGGAGAGTATTCCAATTTTCTTTTTTGTCTAAGTATGAATGAAGGTGATCAGAGCTTCAGAATACTTAAACTATGGCATAAATTCCATTTTTAAAAGGTGCCTAATCCATCAGTAAACACAAAGGGTTGATTCACCTCAGGGTTATAAGACATATCTAAGCACAATGTGTTTCTTGCTATGTAAGATGTACACACATTACTAGCATTCTCATGTTGACGTTCTGGGTTCTCCTATTAACCTAAGCTACTAGTTTTGTTGAAAGAGGCTGAGAAGATCTGAAGTCTGGACTTGCTCACAAACAACACTCAAAAAGAGGTGTGAACTAGCAAGGTTTATTTATTAGTGTTTGCTTGTTATATAAACCAGAAGGCAAAGTAAAAACTTAAAAACAAATTGGAACTTTAATTATCCAAGCAATCCTTAACTAGCCTCAAAGATGGTATGCAAGTTACGAACTTGTAAGGACTAGAAATGGATGATAGAGCCTCTCTGATCTTTTTCATCTTCTTCAAAAAGCAATCAGAATTCAGGTGAGAAGAACCCATCACCCAAGAACTAAAGTAATATCTGAGAGAGATGAAACCATCATTATAAATTAGAAGTAGTCCATCATTCATTTTTCTGCTATCTTCTCTCCAGGACAAAGTAGACTCTCTGGAAAAGCTTACTGGCATCTTTTCCTCATGTGCTCCAGGTATTCAAAAGGCAATCATGGTGCCCCCAAAATAAAATACAAAGAAAGACACTTCCATTTTTGCCCCTCATTTCCAGTAGCAGATTATTTGGATCCAGGCTTCATATGATGTACCATAGGTAGAATGAATATAATTTGACTGCTTTTAATACAATGAGGCTCTATATAAAATTCTTTCTTTCCTATTTCCTCCAACCATGTGTCTTCTACTTTTCTTGTGAAGGCATTTATTTCTGGCTGGCCGATCTGAACTGTTCCCTCGCCTTGCTACCCACTGGTGACAAATATACTTCTTCATTTCCAAGTTCTCTGAGAGCTGGAGGATTGATGGGCATGAAGGAAGAACCGGGACTGCCAATGCAAGGAAGGAATTTATCTTATTAGTCTCTGAGTTGAGTTAATCACTGGGGAGACAATATTTTAAACTCCAAAAGATTTCATAGAAGTTTCCAGAATTTCTCCAGAGACACAGATCAATAGACCAGAATAATCAAGAAAAGGGAGCAAGTTTGCCAAATGCCACTCAATTGGTGGGATGTTTTACTTGAGTAAGCAAAAGGCTTTTAATGGAATTTTTCCAATCCCATGAAAGAAGGAACAAATCAGCCCTCCAGGGAAGTGTCTCCAAATTGCAGCCAAAGAGAAAAGAAAGGGTGACATTTTAATTCCAATCTCCAGCCCTCAACACAAGGATGTGGGTGGCACTTGCTCATGACATCACTCAGTTGATGAATAGCTTTCCCATAGCACTGAGCAATCAACACCCTGTCTGCTCCAAATAATGCATGGCAATATGGGGGTCCAGGGCCCCATAATTTTGCCAGCAGCTCCCCTTTTCTCCTTCAGCCAGCACTAACTGAAAATGAAGTCTGCCTGATTGTTATGAGGGGCCATTTGATGCTGTGAGGGCTTCACTGATGTTTAAATATTATCCCCCAAAGCTCAGAGTATAATTCCCATTGGCAAAATAGAGTTCTCTACCCTGGTATCCTGAATGAGGAACAAAATTTCAATTTTTTTAAAGCAAAGCCTAAGTTAAACGTGAGTGTACGCACACACACACACGCTCTCTCGCTCTCTCTCTCTCTCTCTCTCTCCAAAGAGAAAAGAAAGGGTGACATTTTAATTCCAATCTCCAGCCCTCAACACAAGGATGTGGGTGGCACTTGCTCATGACATCACTCAGTTGATGAATAGCTTTCCCATAGCACTGAGCAATCAACACCCTGTCTGCTCCAAATAATGCATGGCAATATGGGGGTCCAGGGCCCCATAATTTTGCCAGCAGCTCCCCTTTTCTCCTTCAGCCAGCACTAACTGAAAATGAAGTCTGCCTGATTGTTATGAGGGGCCATTTGATGCTGTGAGGGCTTCACTGATGTTTAAATATTATCCCCCAAAGCTCAGAGTATAATTCCCATTGGCAAAATAGAGTTCTCTACCCTGGTATCCTGAATGAGGAACAAAATTTCAATTTTTTTAAAGCAAAGCCTAAGTTAAACGTGAGTGTACGCACACACACACGCGCTCTCTCTCTCTCTCTCTCTCTCTCTCTCTCTCTCTCACACACACACACACACACACACACACGAACACACTTGGTGTGCCATTTGCTAATTGTAAGGCCCACAGATCTGCCAGTGGGTGGGATTTCCTGTTTCTCGGTGCCTCTCTTTGTAACACTGAGTTTTATCTGCATCCATGGCCCCCTTGGGACTTGGCTCGTTCCTGGTCACTTCTGCCTTCAACTCAACATGCTCAACTTGTTTCGTTATCCTCTCCCTTCCCTCTGCTCCAGAGCATTATCTGTTCCTCTTTTCTCTTTTCAATCTCCCTCCGGGCCCCTTTTTTCTCTAGTTATGGCAGCCACTTGAGCATCTGTGGGTGCTCCAACTGGCTTACCTGAGGGGGGGTCCCCATAGCTGCCAAGAGAAAGCAGACCCTGAGGAAACATAAAAAATGTGAGCTGGACCAAAGCATGTCTTTAACTCAAATTCAAAAGTATTTTCCTTAGCCCGTGCCGCATGTGCTGTATTGTTAACTTCTATCAAAGGGGTTCATATCTCAGGAATCACGGGAAATTTTCAAACATGATTGATGGTTGGTCAAAAGAACATCCACAGCGCGATAAGCCGCAGAGAGGGAAAGAGCGGAGCCGGTTCAGGATTGCCTGGCTGTGCCTTTCAAATTCCTTTCATCGCAATCGGTGACTGTAAGCACTGCAGGGTGAGAACAAGCTAGGACTTTGTGGAATATTCTTAACTGCTGATATGTAATCCATACAGCCAGTGGTGGCTGACCGAGGATAAAAGATTTAAAGAAATGGAGACACAAGGACTGATTTTTTTTTTTTTGAAAGGCAACTTGGAAGGAAAAAAAAAAAAAAGAGTGAGAACAGTAGGATTTATGTTAACCCATTGGGAGTGCTCTGGAAATCTCTTTGATGAAGGATTGAGATTGCTTTGAAGCAGACTTTATTGAAGCAAAAAGTTAAGTGTGGTGCCGAGGGACTCGGGCTGACTGGGTCACTTATCAGTCTTCCTGACTTTGAGATTCCTTTTTCTCCCCAATTCTGCGTGCTACCAAACTCCTAAATGTGGCTGTATAAAAATATTTTCCCTCTGAAGAGGAGGCTTTTTTAAATAGCCTTAGTAACTAGGAGAAACTTCTCTGGAAGGACATACAGTAAAAAGACGAGAACCCAGGAAAGAGGATACACACACACACACACCTTTGCTATGACATGAACAGGGCGACTGAAAAATGTTGACCCTGTTATGTGCATCCTTCCTTACCATGAGTGCAGCCTGCAAATATGACATTGCAGAACTGAACGAAGCAGTGACTATCAGGGAAGGCAAAAACAGCCGTTTCCATCGGTAAGAGAATCATGGCTGAGCAGATATGGTTTCGAGAGCAAGAAGGAAAGATGGACTTACTAGAATGAAAGGAGCAACCAATAGAGGGTTTTGAACCACCGACAAATTTGCCTGGGTTGGAGGGGGCGGGCCGCTGGTAGCATGGTGGTTAAGGCAGCTAGATCCTGCCTGGCTGACCACAGGGCTCAAGTCCCGGACCCTGCAGATTGAAAAACACACCATGCATGTGAGCCTGTGTGCACTAAATCCCAAAATGGAAATAGAAGAGAAGGGATTATGGTGTGGCTATCCCCCTTGGGGGGTTATTTCTTTTTTTTTTTTTTGGAGAGGTTTTTTCACTATAGGGTGCGTGCGCTCGCCAGACAGACAGAGAGAGACATAGAGACAGAAAGCGAGAAATCACCCCCCATGGGGGATGGTCACGCAGCAATCTCTTCTCCTCCATTCTCCTCTTGGGATCTTGGGCACACATGCACACGCACCCGGCATGAGTTTTAAGCCACCGGGTCCGGGACGTGAACTGCGGTCGACTACGTGGGAGTCCAGTGACGTAGCCATTACGATAACTGCTGGTTCCCGTGATTTCTCAATTTCCCTCTCTCGCTGTCTCTCTAGCAGGCACACATGCCCTATAATAAATTTTTTAAAAAGAGAAAAAAAAAAGAAATTTGCCTGGCACTGGAAATGTAAAAGCTTCCCTTAAACAAGTGAGACTGCTAGTTCAGGGATCATGAAAGAAACCTTCACAGAAAAAGGTTTTTTTTTTAATCAAAGAGGGAAAGAAACAACCACCAGTGAGTGACATAAAGACTAGGAAAGGATATTGCTGATGACTGAAGAAATACCAAAACTGAGGCGTGTCCTCCCTAGAATAAGCTGTTGACTATAGCTATGCATAGGATGTTATTATAATTACTTTCCCATCCCTGTCGGCTGTGACCATAAAGTAATGAAGCTGATTTTCCTTAACCAACAAACTACAGTTTATATATTCAGTGTTGATTTTCAAAGAGAGCAGCGCTGCTGTTCTTAGATTTTTAAAGTCTGTGATATCAGCAAACTACTTTCTTTAGGCTAGGGCTTTGCCTCTGAAGGCAATTTCCAAACAGAAGTCCCCAAAATGGTTTGAACAAGCAGTGCTGGTGGTGTCACTGGAGTTAGTGCGGAACCTTCTCATATAACTTTTAGAAGGTACTAGGGATGCTTATTTTGGGAAAACGAGTTGAAGAATGGCCGTTCGGAATCAGTCATTGCTCATAAAATTAAGTTACAGGATTATTAGAGCAGGAGGAGTTGGTCCTGGTCTACCGCCTTCCGGCCCGTGACTGAGAAATACAGCAGCACTCTGGTTATACTGGCCAGTGAAGAAACCACGCAAAGAAACACGAAAGCAAGAGCCAAAGACCTTCCGCCTGCCAGATCATTGTAGCTTCTGAAAAACAAGGAAATCATTCTGCTACCATTTGGCCTGATAAGAAACACAAAGACAGTGTATGCTCACATATTTAGCATACAGCTACATTCCACAGAGAGCCACAAACTTTACGCTAATGGCCACGGTGGTTCCTGGGAAAATCGATAATACCACTAGCTGGCGAATGCTGAATCCCTTCGTCTCCCCTTAGATTTTCCACAAGAGTGCAAGAATGCTTTAAGAGGACACACAGAAACTTCAGTATCTTCCATGAGTAACTGTCTTTCCACAGGCAATTCACCTTTTTTTTATGCATAAAGTAACGGGTCAGGAATACGAGAGTAAATAGATATAGCTCCTCTGTAAGAAAGAGCCAAAGTTGCACCACACCACCCAGACTTGGAGGGAGTCAGAATGACAAACGCCACTTTGTCCTGTGCTCTCTTGGCCAGTTCCCTGTGTTTTATTATAAGTGTCCCCCATTTGTTCAAGTTCCATAGAGATGGTCAACTCCTATGCCAAAGAAGTATGGCATTTTTATTTGGTCTATGGGAAAATAAATATAATGAACCTATAAACCTTGAACAAGGTTTTCATTTCTCCCATTTGTCAGTGACTGTAAAACCGATTGATTACCTGAAGCTTTTTGCAAAATGTGACAGAACTGACTCAGCATAATGTGTTGAATTTTGGTACCCAGAGGAAACCCAGGGTCCAATACAACAAGCTGACATATTGGCGAATGAGAAGAGCTACTAAGTGACATCACTTCTAAGGCCTGGGAGAGAGCAGGGCCCAAGTAGGGGAAGACTTTGAGGCCATGGAAGGGACCGAGTCAGAAAATTATCACCGGTACCTCCAGACTTGAGGAAGAG
Source organism: Tupaia belangeri chinensis (assembly GCF_000334495.1). Taxonomy (NCBI): domain Eukaryota; kingdom Metazoa; phylum Chordata; class Mammalia; order Scandentia; family Tupaiidae; genus Tupaia; species Tupaia belangeri. The sequence continues at coordinate 1,936,871 of NW_006159595.1, forward strand.
TCACTGAAGCTCAAGGAAAGCACTAAAACTGTTCGAAGGATGCCTTCTTTACCATAACTGGACAATTTCTCCAATACACCAAGATGACACTTTCGCTTTAGCCTAAATTGATATGCTTATATGCACTGAGATGGGAGAAAGAATGAGATGAAATAACATTTTTTTTAGTTTTTTATCAGGTGCCAGAGACTTTATAACAATCCAGTCTGGGAAGAAACATTACTTTCAAATCTGCACGTGAATCAGTTGAAGACTCAGAAGTTAAGCCATTTATCCACAAATGATGAAGGCAAGATTCAAACCCCGATCTCTCTGATTTCCAAAGCTCAGAAGGATTTTTGCTACAGGATGCATGCCCTAGTTAGATAGGTAGAGAGAAAAAGAGAGACATAAAGTGAGATATCACCCCCAGAAAGGATGGCCACACCACAACCCCTTCCCCTCCACTCTTCTCTCAGGATTTTGGGCACATACACACACGTACTCAGCATGAGTTTCCATTTGCTAGGTCTAGGACTCAAACCATGGTCAACCATGTGGGAATCCAGTGCCTTAACCACCACAACACCCACTGGCCTCCAAGCTCAGTGTTTTTAACACTCCTAAACTGAGTTCCAGTAGCATCTGCCCCTTGCTTCATCTTTTTTTCCTGTTTTCTTGCAATCTATATTACCAAAGTCCCATTTTACAAAAAGTCATTAGAAAGAAACTACCAGGGCTCCTGGATTCCTTTAATAAAGATGGCATTGGATATCTTAAATAAAGAGTTTACCTCCTGTGTAAGAAGTATGGTGTGTTTCTATTTTTTTTTTTTTTTTTTTTACTCATGCATGAAAAGTTTTTCTCCTCTGTCTCTTCACTGCTCCCCAGACCCCTACCAACAACCTCATAGTTGCACCCAGGCATTTACCACATACTTTCTAAGGGCTGGTCCTCAGAGGAGCCACAGGACATGGTATTTAAACAGGTGAAAACAATGGAAGAGTATAAACTTGATAATGACAGGACAGGCCCATCTCCTCCACTTCAAGCTCCCCTCTGCACTATTGTTCTGACTCACTCTCCCTGGTCTCTCACTAGAACATTTATGTAGCAGCCATTTTTCAGTGTCAGGCACTCGTTAAATAAAACATAAATACTATACTCCATGGGACCGGGATTGGGCTCCAAACAAAATCTAACGTGCAAATAGTCCTTAAAGGCCCTTCCTGGTCTCTGTTCTGTTACTTCTACCAGCAGCCTGGTTCAGAAACCTCATAACTCGTCGTCTCCATAAGTGACTTGGCTACAAAGCAAGTTGTCTGGAGAAGCAGATAACAACCTCCCTTGAAAAAAGCTAGTGAGACATTTTAGAAAATAAAATCTGCAGCAAATGTGGTCATAGGAATCATGCAGCAACCTCTCAGGACTCGTTTCCTCCGGCATCGCCCTAATGATGCTTCTTACACTCTAAATGATGGAGAACAGTTCTCCCACACCCTCTCAGGGATGAGATGCTGCAGTATTTTCTCTGCATCTGATTCGGGGAAAACTGAAAGGATGACAGTACCAGAGAACTTTCTCCTGGTTAATAGAGAGAATTTGAGATCACCTGGAGAGCTTCCGTCTACTGAGAAGACTCTTTGGGCGGTAATGAGACTTGAGAGATTTATCTGCCTTCGGGCAAGGCCTCTTCTAAACTACCCCAAATGAGACTCCAACCTATTTTTAAAGATCTCTTAAGAAAAGAGGTTCTTCAGTCCTCCCTTCTGCACAGGAATAAAAAGACAGGTAGAAGGAGATGCATTTACATCTCAAATCAGCATATGTGTGAGTAAACATAATTGGCCAAACGAAACTGCATTCCATGATAACGGGTAAGCTATTCTTAGATCACTCATAATGAAAGTGCTTCCCTATCTATTGCCTATTTATGAAATCTGAGCTACGGAAATCTAACCAAATCATTTCCTTGAACAAAATTGTTCTTCAGCTCCCTGTAATGTAAGGAATCTCACGTAAAGGAGACTGAAGAGAGAAACTCTTGTAATTCACATCCCAGAGAGCCTACAGCTTATTCTCTCAACTCTTTCAGGCGTATTTGCAAACGTCACTTTCTTATGGAGGCCTTGCCTTGCTATCACATTTAAAACTACAACACTCCTACCGTGTAGACACACACACACACACACACACACACACACACAAACTTCTTCACTATTTCTCTCCAAAGCACTTATGATCACCAAACATGACATGATTTTGTACAGTCGATTTTCCCTATCAGAATGTAAGCTCCATGAAGGGAACTATTTTAGTCTGTTTTGCTTGGTTTTTGTTTGTTTGTTTGTTTGTTTTTTAAACAAAATCTGACTGTTGAAAGAGTGGAAGGAGCACAGAGCTTCCTACAAGGCATTGAGTCTTACATTAGCTAACAGACAATTACCTTTCTCAAACAGAAGATGGACTGATGAATACACAATCTCTATTTGTATCTATGATTTTAATTCTTTTTTTTTTTGGAGAGATTTTCACTGTAGGGCGCGTGCGCTCGCCAGACAGACAGAGAGAGACATAGAGACAGAAAGCAAGAAATCACCCCCCAGGGGGGATGGTCACGCGGCAATCCCTTCTCCTCCATTCTCCTCTCGGGATTTTGGGCACGCACACACACGCGCCCGGCGTGAGTTTTAAGCCACCGGGTCTGGGACACGAACCACGGTCGACTACGTGGGAGTCCAGCGACATAGCCATTACGCTAACTGCTGGTTCCCTCTATGATTTTAATTCCGATTCTCTTTAAGAGAATGAGGGATTTGAGCTGTGATCCTCGGAGCCTTGGCATCCCTCCAAGATGTCCTTCTCCCTGCTACCCAGAAGGGGAACCAAAAGGTAGAGCTTCTAGTTTCCTGAATCTTGCTTCAACCAAGCCAGCTCTTCTTGTATACGCCTGTGCGTTGCAGTTGTCTATAAGAGCTTACGAGGAGGAATCTGCTAAAAATATAGTTAGAAAGCCTCTAGCCTGGCCCATGAGACAGAAAAGCATGAAATAACATCGGGATAGAGTGTCAAAGTAACACACTTTAATTCATTCAACAAGTACAGAACATCCTCTGGGTGACTAGATTTGTGCCGGACAAGCGAGTATCCAGAGGAGGAGGACATAATCAAGCTCACTATAGTCCAGTTCACATAACAAATAATTATAATATCCTCAGACATTTTGAGACTGCAAAGGAGCCTTTAAGCAGGCTGTCAGAAATGGGTCCTACCAGAGGCATCTGCTGAGCTTTAAAGATACCTGTTAGTCAGGTGAAGCGTAAGAAGACTACCTTCACATTGTGACTTTAAATGAGCTTTTAACTTGTTAGGATTCAATCTTCCCAACATAAAATAAGAGACTTGAAAGTTAGCTGACATGTGAAGTCTCTACCAAATGCAAAACTCACCATCCAGCTTTGCCTGCTCGCTCTGCAATGAAATAATGGACGTCACTAGTTTCGAGTACTGTTGCTGAATACACAGTATTTTGACAAATTCATGTGAATATTAATAATGTGTATGAGGGCCAGCCCATGGCAAAGCGATTAGGCACTGTGCAAAGGAAACTATCAATAGATCCCACATGGCCAACCAGGGCTCAGCCCCATCAGCTTCACACAGGGTGCACACATATGTGCCCAGGGTTCTGACAGGATGGAGAATTGGAGGGAAAAGGATTGGAACTTGATCAGGCCCTGTTGGGGGGGGTGGGGGTTTCTCTCTCTCATACATACATGAAAAAAATTACAATATGTATGGCACAGCATGGTGATCAGTAAGTCCCAAGGAAAGTTATTTAAATTAATTGGTATTTCCTTCCATATGTGAGAAGTTTTACTGCACTGTCCAGATTCGGCTCCAGTCATGCCATTATAACTATGCCCAATAGCAGGTATAAAGTCATCTTACAATAAGAAATGGAATTCGAAACTGCATTATTCCCCATCAGCATCCAGTTTGTTTTTACACGTGAGACATTCTGCCACACTTCACATATCGAACAGGAAATACAACTCTCTAAGTCCTGGCAAATTTCAAGACACTTTACTACTTCAAGCTTTCAAATCATAACTAACGTGTCTGCTAAAAATTTGTTCACTCTCATCAACTGCCAAACTTCAAAAGTTAGCAGGTTAGCATGATGATAATGAATGGGATTCTGAAGTATATGTGCTTGGAGAATTTCTGGCTTGAAGCCGTTGATGTGTGTAAATCTCATTATGTTCACAGTACCCAAGTGCTTAAGTCTCTATTCAGGGGGATTGAAGAAAGTAACTTACTTTCAAAAGAATCAAGTTAGTGACAATATTTCTAAACACAGATGTTGGAGTGTCCTTGTTCTAAAGAGGAAAAGGAAGCAAGGAAAAACTAAAGGAATATGAAAAGAGATATATTAAAATTATAAAATATGCCCTGGACTTAATGTCTGTAGCTGTACTACTGACTGGCTGTATGGATGAACTGCTTGAGGATAGACCACCTGAGCTCTCTATCAGAGATTACTTGAGTTCTTTGAGACTGTTTTCTCATGTATCAAATAAAAGTAATAATACCTATCAGAGTGGAGGCAATCCAAATTTCCACCACCAAATAAATGGATAAAATGTAGAACATCCATAAAGCAGAATATTACTTGGTATTAATAAAGTGCTAATACATGCTACAGTACAGATGAACTTTGAAGCATTCTACTAAGAAGCCAGTCACCAAAAAAGCACATATTGAATGATTCCATTTATATTAAATGTCCAGAAGAGGCAAATCTGCAGAGACAGAAAGTAGATTGTACCAGTCCTGTGGTGCAGCAGTTAAGGGCTATGCATTGGGAACCTGATCCCATATGGCCAACTGTGGTTCAAATCCCAACCCCAGTGGCTTGAAAAACAAACCGGGGGCATGTGCCTGCACACCCAAATTCCTGGTGGGATCCAGCAGTGGAATGACCACACTCCCATTGCACAGTGTTCTTACTCTCTTTCTCTGGTGAGCACACATGCCTTCTGGCAATTAAAAAAGCAAACAAACAAAAATAAATAAAAACGGAAAGTAGACCGATGGCTGTCCAGGGCCGACAGTCAAGTGGTTAGAGAAGTGTGAGGGGGAGGGGGACAACATGACTACTAATGGATACGGCGTGTTTTTGGAGGCACAATAAAATGCTATTAAATTGATCATGGCGATGGTTTTACAGCTCCATGAATATGAATGTAAAAACCACCTGTCATGAGCTTAATGTCTGTGCTCCCCTCAGAAGTTTACAAGTGGAAGCCCTGGCTCAGTATGATGACATCTGCAAGTGGGGCTTTGGGATGCTAATTAGGATTAGATGAGGCAGGCCCCCATGATGGGATTAGCATCCTTATAGGAAGAGGAAGACACCAGAGCATGCTCTCCTATCATGTGGTGATGCAGTGCAAAGGCTGCCATTCCCCAAGCGAAGACAAACTCTTTATAAAGGGTCAAAACTGCCAGAACCTTGACTTTGAATTTTCCAGCCTCCAGCCTCAGGAGAAACAAACTTCCGTTACTTACCTAACAGAATAGATAGCCACCTAGTCTGTGCTGTTTTGTTATAGCAACCCAAGCTGACTAAGGCACTATGGAGCTGAACACTTTTAATAGAAACATTATATGGTATGTGAATTATATCTCAATGAAGCTATCATTTAAAAACAATATCTATCAGATGTGTTTGAGGATCAAATAATATAAGGAATATGAAAATTCTTTGTTAACACTGTACTATGCATAATAATATTAATCATATAATTGTGCTTAAATTGTCCCTTGAAAAAGATATCTATAATGTCACTCCGCCAATCTAAAAATATCTAAAATAAGCTCAAAGCAATGAAAACAAGAGGTTATCACCAGCAACACGTGTTCCTCAATTAGCATGTGTGAAAAATCTGGAGGCTGTCCCCATGGTAAGGAAACATACCAGGGGGTCCCTCGCTCTCCAGGATTGTGTGCCCATCCCCCTCCATTGCTGAAAACGAGGGCATCGGTTATTTCAGACCCTGTCAAACTTTTAATTGTCTCATTACTTGATATCTTACTGTGAACATATATTAATAAAGCAGACAATGATAAACATGCCAGATGTTTTTGTACAAAGGAAATCTATCGTGAAAAATAAGGTGACCAAGTATACCTAAAACAGGAAAGTGGGAAAGAGATTTTTCTCATGTGACATAACCACATCGATTCCAGTTCAGAGACCTGTTCCCCCTGCCTTCCCTACCTCCGGAGGGCATCTTGGTGAACACAGGTTTCTCCTGTCTCCTTTAACAACGGCTATGAATATTTTAGGGACAGAAGGAGAAAGCCATTCAATGGAAAGTGCTAAGTGTCCAATTAGATAGTGCTGAAAATCAAAGGAGGGGGATTCAGCTGCTAAATGTAATGAGCTCAGGTATAAAAGTATGGGGGGGGGGGTGGCATTCACTTTGTTGAAATTGGTTACACATGTAAGATACTTTCTGCCATCCTCCATTGATTAAGCCCATTAGGACTCCTATTGACTGACTAAGTTTCCACTCTACATTGATTTCACATCTGATCAAGCAAAGATGTAGAATTACTGTGAACTCAAGAAAACTAAAGGGGAAAAAGGAACTAAGTTTGTCTTCCTAAAATTCAAAAAGTAAAATAAAAGATAAATAGATTTGATTACATGAAAATTTTTAGCAAAAGACACTAAACAAAATCCAAAGATAAGAACCAGATGTTAAAAGAAATTTGAAATAACTATGAAAGACAAAATTATTTGTAGCCAGAATAAGTGAAGAACTCCTAAAAATTAAGAAGTAAAAGACAATCCAAAAAGCAAAAGATAAAAAAGAGATATTTCATTGAAGGGGAAATACAAATGACCTCAAAACATATCGAAATAAGCTCACTCTCACTAATAACCAGGAAAATAGAAATTAAATTATAAATTATATTTTGCACCAGAGAGGAAATGTTAATATTTGAAAATGCCTTGCATTGTACAGAAAGGCATCTTGAGTGGTGGCTATGAAAATTAGAACATTCACTTTGTATTGCCTCTTAAAATAAAAAAGTTTCAGGCCTATCCCAGTGGCATTGTGGTGAAGGAAGCTAGATCCCTCATGGCTGATTGCATCTTTCAAATCCCAGCCCTTGTGGCTTGAAAAACATGCTGAGTGCATGTGCATGCATGCCCAAAATTCCAAAAGGAAGGAGAGATGGAAGTGAGAGGATTGCAGGGTGACCATGCCTCATGGGGGGGGGGGTGCTTCCCCCACCCATCTACCTCTGATCAGTGCATGCACCCTCTAGCAAATTAAAAGAAAAAGAAAATGTTCATACTGATTATCCTGCTTTTATACCCCTAGATAAGGTACTTATTAAGGAAAGAAAAGGAAAAAAACAGATGGCACAACAGCTACATCATTGGACTCCCACATGGGCAACTGTGGTTCGAGTCCTGGACGCGGTGGCTTGAAACTCATGCCAGGCATGTGTGCATGCATGCCCAAGATCCCAGGAGGAGAATGGAAGAGAAGGAATTGTGCCATGGTCATCTCCCCTAGGTGGTGATTTTCATTGCAATGTTATTTGTAATAATAAATAGTGGAAATACTAAATTAAATGTTGTACATTTAAAAGGTTTTGTTTTTATTGTGCTTAATTTGTCGTGTGTGCTTACCAGAGAGATAGAAAAAGGAGGGGTGAAAAAGCATCCTACGGGAACCAGCAGTTAGCGTAATGGCTATGTCGCTGGACTCCCACGTAGTCGACCGCGGTTCGCGTCCTGGACCCAGTGGCTTAAAACTCACGCCGGGCGCGTGTGCGTGCGTGCCCAAGATCCCGAGAGGAGAATGGAGGAGAAGGGATTGCGGCGTGGCCATCCCCCCTGGGGGGTGATTTCTCGCTTTCTCTCTCTATGTCTCTCTCTGTCTGGCAAGCGCACGCGCCCTGTAGCGAAAATCTCTCAAAAAAAAAGAAGGAAAAAAAAAAAAAGATCCTGCAAGGGCTGCCCGGTGCGTGGTGATTAAAGGTGCTGGACTCCCACATGGCCAACCATGGTTCAAGTCCTGGACCTGGTGGCTTGTTTTCTCACTTTCTCTCGTGCTCTCTCTCTCTCACTCTATCCCTCTCTGGTCAAATGGGAATAAATAAATAAACAATAAAGTTAAATAAAATAATTCTTTAAAAAACAAAAAAGCATCCTGCAATCCCTTCTCCATTTCTCCTTTCGGGATTTGGGCATACATACACATGCACCCAGTGTGTTTTCCAAGCTGCTGGATCTGAGACTCTCACTGTACAATTGTCCATGTGGAATCCAACCACTTTAACCACCAGTGGCTAGTCCAAAATGTGGATTATTTCATAGTAGATAAAAGGTATAGGGCCAGGCCATGGCCTAGTGGTTAAAGCAACTGGATCCCACATAGCCAACCACATGGTTGGAATCTCAGACCCTGTGGCTTGAGAAATACTCTGGCATGTGTGCATGTGTGCCCAAAATCCCAAAAGGAGAGAGAAATAGAGAAGGGATTGCTTTCTCACTTTCCCTCTCTCTGTCTCTGGCAAATTGCATACCTCCTCTTAAGGGAAAAAAGATATAAACTAGTGTATGTACACATGCACACCCATACACCTAATGGTAGATGACTGGATTTTAAGAGTAATATGCATAAAATACATAAAATATAATGTCAACATAATAATGCTTCTCATGTTACAAAATACTGCTGTATATTTCATAAAATTCATATTATATATATGTATATTATTGCAAAAAAACAATCACAGGAGAATATAAACAAACTCATAATTGTATGATTATACCCATTAAAAGGGATATGTTAAATTTAGACATTTTCTTTAATGGAAGAAAATTTCCACTCTAAATTATTTTAATTTTTTTAAAGAAAAAGTTAAACATCTCTGTTTCTCAAAGAATCAGCTTAGTTTGGAGGGAAAAAAAAGTCTGAAAAATAAGTCTATCATAGTGTGCAAGTGGGTTTTTTTATGGGTAGTGGATATATTCGGGCTGTTAACTTCACATATATATATGTAGGGGGTTATAGATGTGTTCTATAAATTCAAGTTTCAAAAAAAGTGAGAAATGTGACTACTGAATACTTTGGTATTCAGTCACACAGAATGACAATCTCAGATTTCAAAGTAATAAAAACACTCTGTACATAAAGATATGTTATATGAGACGCACAACCCACTAACTAATCCACTATTATTCATTAGGTTAAACATTAGATTAAAATCTTTATTAAGCTTTAAGCTTTCACCTTGGAAATCAGAAAGCAGACCTTTGAAGCAATGAATAGAACTAGTAGATTTTTGTGATTAAATACTACTACATAATTTGTCTTAAACACTCTTT
>NW_006159595.1:1946301-1954312 GCF_000334495.1 Tupaia belangeri chinensis
TTTAAAATGTCAAGATAATTATATGTTAAATATTATCTTAATAAGCCCTAGAATTCAGGTTTTAATTATGGAAAGTTAGGAAACATGAGCTTCCAGCCTCACATCATTTAACTCTGGCCCTGCGGAATGTGCAGGTTACGCCAAAGTCCTTCATTACCTGGTTACCCACGAGTGGACAATATGACATTTTGCTTGGAAATGATATAGGATAATATGATGGAAAATAACTGCACTTTCTCTATTGTGCTTCTCCTGTACCGCTATAAATAAGTTGAATTGTGTTCCTTTGATTTATGTTTATGACTATTATTATGATGATTTATTTGGGGTTGAGTGCTGACAGTGTGCTGAGTGCTCTACCAGACTCATAAGAAGAAATGGTTATGCCCCAGAGGCTTACATACCAAGACAAACAATTCAGCCATAAAATACACCAGCTAAGAGATGCTGAGTCTCAGCAGTGCAATGCTTCTTGGAGTTTATATATAGGTGGAGAAAATTTCCTCCTCCTGGGGAAGAAAGGTTAACACTCTTTGAAAGACTTGGAGGGCCAGTTTTCAAGAGAGATTTCATACGGGGGGGTAGAGAAACATGGAGTGCATGCTCTTAGAGCACAGTGAAGGGGACGGTCGATTGAGGGTCCCCCAGCAAACAAACCATTTCAGGGGCCGAGTTAGGTATTGTGGTTATGAGATTGCCCTTCAAGAGCTTCAGTCTAGTGGGAACACTCAACTCTATGATTCCACGTAGGTTCGATGTGACACTCTAAACATTTAACCATTAAAACATCCAAAATTCATTCTGAAATAATACTGGTAATGGACATCTAACTGTCTAGACCAGCATTTCAAACTGTGTATTTTTAAAAATGCTATGCTGAAAGATGTTATTAGGTATAACAAAACAAATAAATGTGTGTGTGTGTGTGTGTGTGTACACAAATAAGTTTGAGAAATGCTGAATTACACAAAGTGAAACAAGTGTCTCTGCTGCAAGAATTCTCAGAGCAGTCAATCAAGTTTTGAAAATTGCGAATCTCTGAATTTGACTATACAATAGTTTTTGGTAGAACATTTCACAAAATGAGTACCCTGGAAATTTCACTTTGGGAAATACCAAAGTTGGTGGAAGAGAGAACAAAAGAAAGAAGGGGTTGAACATCTGGTTTGTTTTAACTGTGACAGCTGTTGGGAAGTCCTTTGTTTTCTGATTTGAGTGCAACAAAAACATACATAGCATGCCCCAGTGTCTCTTTCCAGTGAGCTGAGCAAGGCACAATTCTCCTCACCTCTTTCTCAGTGTGGCTGAAAGGATAATGAGGGTAGGAAGAAGCAGAATAAATGAGTCTACGTATTTGCAATCACTAGCCTCCTAGATGGTCCCAAGTGATCCTGTCTCCTGGTATTTCTGCCCTTGGGTAGTCCTCTTCCACAGTAAATAGGATTGACTTGACTTGTGTAAACCAACAGGATATTGTAGAAATGATGGAGTGTGACTCTAAGGATAGGTCATAAAAGACATGGCCTCTTACACTGAGCTGAGGGAGTAGAAATGAACCCGGCTCTCCCCTTGGAGGATTAGAAAGGAGGAAACTGGATAGTGTCTAAGGATGAAGACAAAACTGGGAAGAAGGAAAATAATACAAAGGATCTGAAGAGAGTTGTACAGAGATAGGAAAACATGGTAAGAGGTGAGGGGGACTGAAATCAAGACCATAAGAAAAAGTCAGTCAGTTTAGAAGGGAGTGCCCTAGGGCAGCATGTAAGCCTAGGACAGAGGTGTGAAGGGTGCTGAGCAGCTTTCAAAATAAGGTGATCCAACCCAGGTGTGTGAAATATCCCCAGATCACACGAGAGAAGCAGACTGACTAGACGGAATAGGACAGATTAGGCAAGAAAAGTGCTAAGTAGTGTTTACAGGCTGCCTGGAAGCAGCGAACTAGGGGACGGGGTATACCTTCGTGGGAAATGGTACAATAGGAGATAGTACTGCCTGAGCTGTGACCTTGTGAGACCCCAAAAACAGGTGAGAGGAGGAAGAAAGGAAGAGTTGAGGAAAAGAAAGGAAGAGTCGAAGAGAGGAGAGAGACACAGAGAAGCATGTGGGCTTTGTTTTTCATAGTAACCATTCTTCTGAATAAGGACGTTTGGGAAACACATTGCCATCCAGCTGAGGATAAGTTTCTCGATGGAGAGGTAAACTATACAAAACCAACCCAGGACCATTGGAACCACAAGAGCCTCTGGGGGATGCATGGATATGTGTCCATCGACTTTTGCAACACTGACAATATTTTAAAGAATCTGCACAAATCGTTGGAATTATTTTCTCCCATTGCACTACATCCAGAAATAGTGCGCGACCAGTGCTCCATGACAGCTGTTGGTAGAAATAAACTTACTTGAAACTTTGCAACAGGCTCAACACACAGTCTTGCCCATGGAAACGCACGTAGCAGTAATCAGTATTCCTCCCCGGACCCAGACCTGGTGGATAATTACAATTAAGCTTCAATGGATTAGCTGCCAGCAGGACAGTAGATAGTGAATAGTATTTTACATCTCTACTTTTTCAGCAAATTTGGGCATGTGAGGTTTTTTGGTTGTTTTTTTTTTTCCCCCTTCTCCTTGGAAAACAAAAAAGTTACTTCCAATTAATTCAGGAGGTCATCAAAATTACTGAAAATTGTACTGTTCCTGTGGCAGGATGAGTGAGGTACGGAGTGACTCTGCTCATTGTGTTAGAAATGCAAGGGTCACTTGCATTACTCACAGAGCCCTTAGTTTACATTTTTCAATTAGGAGATAATCAGTGTGCCATTATGAGTAAAAATTGTTGGGATGACCTTTTGGCTGTATATTTAAACCAGCAAATCTTTGAGGAGGGTTTGATTGAAAGCATGACAGGAGAACAAGGCAAGTTATACTGATGATAAATAAGAACAATTATCACACTTACTATCTGATAAATAATTTATTGTGATTTGCCATTAATCCATCTCAAGCCACCTCCTGGATAAAAACACTCCCCTAAAGAATGACTTTTTCAGCTTTTCCCACGTCGTGTCAGAAATTCTTGTCTGAAAAGCACAAAGGAAGCATTTACCAGGAATATAAAGAGCTGTCACTGCACACTTGATCATTTTAATCAGTGCAGATAAATTATGCCCCTTATATAAATGGTAAATCAGTACTTCTCCTTCAGCCTAAAAAAAAAATTGTAAGAAGTTATGTGGAGGAGAAGCCGAAGCTCAGTACTTAAGAGTCTGTTTTGTTTTAAATCTTATCTTTTATTCTTGCTAAAAGCCATTAGTTTATGCATTTTTAGTCAATGCCAGCAGCATATTCCTAATTTGAGTATATACTATTATAATAGGAAAATTAAATTCATAAACCGTTAAGGATTGCTTGAATCTGTAGAAATGATTCTCAGTATTAGAGATCAGTGACAATATTTCTTCAACTGCATTCTACTTGGTAATTCCAATAGGCATATATGTCTTGTTTTCAACCAAGGTGTCAGGTAAGTGGCATAGACCTTCTGGACATACAGGTCATACTTTCCTAGCGACTTCACCTACTAATATCTTATTGGCCCGTCCCTGCAATCTAGTGGTGAAGTGAGCCAGATTCTACCTGACTGCCTACTGTTCAAATCCTGGTCCCAGAGGCTTGGGGGAAAAAAAAAAACACACACACATCTGGTGCATGTGTGTGAATGACACAAAATCCCAACACGATAAAGAAATAGAAGAGAAAGGTTTGAGAAATGGCCATGCACCACTGGGCTCGGGAGGTGAATTTTCCCTCTCTTTTTCTCTCTATCTCTGGTGAGCACATGTGCCCACTGGCAACTTTAAAACATAGTAATTAATACTAGTTTTCCCATTGTGCCCTCAAAAAAGAGACACCATGGTCCTGGTCAAAGATATGGTTTTACATCTACTGCTCCTTTTTTTTTATTTTTGTAATTTTTTGTTCTTTTTGAAAATTTGATTTTTTTAAAAAGTAGATTAATTTTATTTTTTCTTTGTTCACTATTCTTGAATTGGTTTTTCCTCCATGTGTTTTGTTTTTTTTTTCTGTTTACATTTTTGGTCACTGTTTTGCTGTTATTTACTTAGTCATCCTCCGTATAAGCAAAGACTCATTTCACGGACTTCCAGGAACATCTTTAATCAATAGAGCACTAGTACTGGGCAGGAATCCATGGATCATCGTCCAGAATTACAGTGGTATTACCTGTTGTGGCTTTGCCCTATTAAGGAACTGAATTATGGCTCTAAGAAGTCAAAGGTTCTCTCCTCTGCCTTCAGGTATCTCAAACAGACTAAAACGTTTTTTTAAAGGTCTGTTGAGAATGTGATTATACAACCATTGAAGCAATTTGACAGCCTCAGAGTGAGGAAATTCTTCCTCAAAAGATACCCAAATACCTCCAGCTGCAATAGGAACTCATTTTAAATTTGATTTTCAGACAGGGAGATTCATTGAACTCTTATTTTACAGATGAAGGAACGGTGGTTAAAGATCAGACACCATGATGTCCTTATCGTCAATGTTTCCTCAGTGAATAAGGCCGGGAGACAGCCTGTTGGTAGGCATTTCTGACCCACCGTCAGAAAAGCTTTTACCCACCATCAGGAACGGAGCTGGGATCAATTTCATAGTCTCCTACTAAAATGGCCCCAGAAGATTCCAGTCACACACACCTTACAGAGGACAGCAGCAAAATGGAGAAACAGGAGTGTCCATTATGCAACAAATTTTACATAACAGGTAAGGAACTTAGATTGGGGCCAGGAGGTGGCATGGTGATTTAGGGTGCTGGACTCTCACATGGCTGACAGTGGTTTAAGTCCTGGACCTGGTGGCTTGCTTTCTCACTTTCCCTCTCTCTCTCACTCTCGCTCTCACTCTGTCCCTCTCTGGTCACATTTAAATAAATGAATAAATAAATAAAGTAAAATAAAATAAAATAATTCTAAAAAAATTTTAAAACTTAGACTGTACACAACTTAAGGACAAGGCAAGAAAGCTAGTTTTCCCAATATAGCCAGTCTCTAACATATCATGCATAAGTCTCAGATCTGCTTTCCATGTTAGAATTACAGGAATTGTTTAAAGAACACTAACAGGACTGGAAAACAAATACAAATAAATAAATACAGTTTTCTCTGGTCTGACATGAGAACTAGATGTCACTAATGCAAATCAGGACAACCGAAGGTCTCGTGACAAAGTAGCATTCAGTATTTAAATGCCAATATCATGGAAATTCAATGATGCAATTCTTTTTCTCTTTCCTTCCCTTTTATCTCTCTAACTTCTATATATAGGTATCTGTGTGTGTATGAGGTCAGACCACACAAATACATTACTGATCAAAATTGATAGTGCATAAAAAAGGAGACTTCTATTCCCTTCTGACCAAAATTAATATGAATTTCTTACAGGTGTGTTCCCCTTTGTAAAAGACGAACCACTTTGAAAACTGATAATCCAGATCTTCCCCTCGAGTAACTCTTGGGGAAATTAGGAAGATGTCATTTGATTCACAAAGGCTGGCAGAATGCTTATGGGCAGGTCCTTCCGATTGAAGCAGTTCCAGAAATGGCCCTCCATGATGATGCTTGGATAGAACATTCCAGCACTGCCCACTAAGCAGAACAAAGCTCACACATTTCACACAATTCCAGATATCCTTTCGTCTCCCAAGTCACCACCTGTGGTTTGGATCTAAGCAAACAGAAAACTAAGAGAGGAGACAAATCATCAGTAAATCTCATCGGTGCCAATCCGCAAATACTAGGAGCCAAGGGAAATAACCAGGAAGGTCTTGAAGCTGTGCTACCAGAAAGGGAATTATGATCTGGTTGGCATCGGGGAACCTGTTAGGATAAATCAAATGACTGAAACGTCAATACTGAGGAATGCAATCTGTGAAGAGAGGACAAAGAGGTGGGGAAAAAAGGGCTTGTGCTATAGATCAAAAAGAGTTGGACTTGCAATGAAATACAGATAGATGATAAAGGGAGTAACAACGCTGAAGCTTTATGAGTTAAGGTAAAAGAAATATATGAAATAAAGGGGAATTAGCGGTGGGTGTCCTCTGTGCGCTACTAAATCAGAATGAACTCACTGATAAATGACTGGAGAGGGAAAAAAACAGATACCCATGTCCTCATAAATAAATAAAATGTAGCATGCAGTATAAATCTCAGCATCCATGTCTCTCCTCTTCCTGCTGCTTTCTGCTAAAATGTCCCAACGTTCTTTTCCTTCTTTTCCTCCCTCTGCCTCCCAAGTATCTGCATTGCTTAAGTGAAGACCCTGTTTAGCTTCTCACCTTTGAATTAATGACGATCTTCTTGGTTTCTATATCCTTTAGGCCCCATAAATGGTCTTTGACCACACTGGGGCTTAAAGACACAATATAAATAAACCAAACAGAAGTAAAATGTTTAATGACAAGCTCACAAAGCTCGGCTACTCTGGATTTCAATTACTGAGGCATTTCTTAAGGGATAATAAAAAGAGCAAAATGCAGGTCATCTGAGAATTTTTAGAGCTGCATGGTTGTTAGTTGCTTGTTTCATGAAGTGGAAAGGGCAGCTCAAGGTGAGGCAATTTGGGCCTGCTCATGACAAATAAGGAAGAAACCATCAGGAATTCGAGGTGAAGGGTACTTGGGGAGCCTGACCTGGCTCCATTTGCTATGCCGAGAGGAGTCTTACTTGTGCGACTTCTCACAGATACACAAAATGGGGAAAAGGTGAAGCCATAAGAGAGAATTCTACCCTGAAAGTTAAAACTCACAAGGGAAAAATCTGTGAAGCAAAATTACACTGTGAAATGTCATTCTCTAAAGGGCTTAAACAAGAAGTGTGATAAATGTTATTACTCTGCAGTGCCATAAGGGTGTTGAGGACTCAATCACAGCTCTGATTTTGCCCAACAAGTGCAAGAAGGCAGTTATAGGGAAACAAGCCCGGTTCCAGAGTGCTTTCAGGGTTAAAGGCGCAGGAGAAAAGCAAAATGGGAAAACCACTAATACAGCCATCAAGCTCATAAATAATGTTGGGGCATCACGGTATCATCGCCCTCTTGGGCTTAAAGGCAGCACGAGGTCAGGGTACGCAAAGAATGAATGAAGTTAAAGGTCACAAAGGTTCAGAGAAAATTCGGCCAAGAACCAAAGGAAAACCAGCCTAAACCAATCTATGAGACTGATTTTCTTAAAGATCTCAGCAAAAGAGCTCCAAGAAACCCCCGAAAGTCACTCCAAGATCAGGCAAGTGTGTCTAAGACCGGAGAAGAACAGCTGCACTTCTAATCTGGGGTACAGATAAAAGAGTATCTAAACAGTTTGAAATTAACACCCCCGGGGATGACTCCCAGATATGTGACAGAAACTTTATAAAATGTGTGTGTGTGTGTGTGTGTGCGCGAGTGTAAAAATGGATAGAAAGATATAGAGATGATACCGTTGTGTCATGATGGACTCCAGTTGAAGTAAAAAAGAGAATTTTTTTAATGACCAGAGGGCATATGGGCTCACTAGAGAAAAAGGGAAAGGCAAAGAATGAATGAAGTTAAAGGTCACAAAGGTTCAGAGAAAATTCGGCCAAGAACCAAAGGAAAACCAGCCTAAACCAATCTATGAGACTGATTTTCTTAAAGATCTCAGCAAAAGAGCTCCAAGAAACCCCCGAAAGTCACTCCAAGATCAGGCAAGTGTGTCTAAGACCGGAGAAGAACAGCTGCACTTCTAATCTGGGGTACAGATAAAAGAGTATCTAAACAGTTTGAAATTAACACCCCCGGGGATGACTCCCAGATATGTGACAGAAACTTTATAAAATGTGTGTGTGTGTGTGTGTGTGTGCGTGTGTAAAAATGGATAGAAAGATATAGAGATGATACCGTTGTGTCATGATGGACTCCAGTTGAAGTAAAAAAGAGAATTTTTTTAATGACCAGAGGGCATATGGGCTCACTAGAGAAAAAGG
>NW_006159595.1:1954335-1959559 GCF_000334495.1 Tupaia belangeri chinensis
AGCCCCAGGGCTTATTCACACTGCAATCCTTTTTCCTCCATTTCTCCGTCACATCAGGATTTGGAGCATGCACACACATTCACGTAGCATGTTTTTCAAGCCACCAGGGCAAGAAGACGAACACAGTTGGCCATACGGAATCCAGCTCCCTATGCCTGGGCTTAACCACTGTACTCCAAGCCAGCTCAAAAGCAGAAACAGATTTTAATGAATTAAAAGTATTATTTTCAACATTTTTTTCATACTTTCCAATGAGTCAGTATCAATGTGATATTATCCAAGTTGTGAATTAGCCTTCCCAGGCTATGGTCTCCCTAATGGGGTCTTCCATGAAGGTCCAGAAATTAAGAGAGGGATCTGTGGACTCCATGAAAAAGGACAGAAAGGATTAAGAATCCAAAGAGGGTGTTTGTGTACTTGAACAACCAGCTGTAAACAAGGAATGTTCTCTCCCAGTGCACAAGGCCACTTCCAAGCTTATCAGTAAATCAAAACTACCCCTAAAAGCAAAAGAGAAGACTTTAGGCTTGGGTTAGGGTTCCCCAGTTGTCATGCCAAATGTTCATCCTCACATACCAGCATAAGCTAATTGGGAAAGATGCCAATGACATACTAAATTTTTTTAAAAGAAAGTTATAGGGGTAGCAGGTGGCGTGGTGGTTAGGGGCGCTGGACTCCCACATAGCTGACCATGGTTTGAGTCCCATACCTGGCGACTTGCTTTCTCACTTTACCTCTCTCTTTCTCTCTCTGTTCCTCTCTGGTCAAATTTAAAAATAAGTAAATACATAAATAAAGTTAAATAAAATAATTCTTTTTTAAAAAAAGAAAGTTATGGGAACCAGCAGTTAGCATAATGGCTATGTCGCTAGACTCCCATGTAGTCGACCGCGGTTTGCGTTCTGGACCCAGTGGCTTAAAACTCACGCCGGGCGCGTGTGCATGCGTGCCCAAGATCCCTGGAGAAGAATGGAGGAGAAGGGATTGCAGCGTGACCATCCCCTCTGGGGGGTGATTTCTCGTTTTCTGTCTCTCTGTCTGTCTGGCGAGTGCATGTGCCCTATAGCAAAAAAAACTCTCCAAAAAAAAAAAAAAGAGAGTTATAAAACAATATGTGTAAAAAAAAAAAAATATGTGTAGTATGATCCCATTCTTGTATGTAAAACCAGTTACAAATTCCTATATTTTATGAACAAATCAAAATATCTGAAATAATACCCCAAAATCTTTACTAGTACTCAAAGGAAAGTGGGATTGGAGGAAGGATTTTTTTACTTGAGTCATCTTTTTCTTGTATAATAATCATCTTATTTTTATAACTTTAGTATTCTCAGAACTCCACTTTGGTACTTCCTGTCTGTTCCTGTTCCTTGTTGTATTAGTCATGGTTCTCTAGGGAGACAGGACCAGTAGTAGTGTATAGGTATACAGGAAGGTATTGATTAGAGGAATCAACTCACACAATTACAACAACTGAGAAGTCCCACAATGCACTGTATACAGCTGCTATACTGGTACCATGGCTCAATTCAAGTTCGAAGACCTCAGAAAGAAGGGAAGCCAACAGAATACCCATCGACGTATTTAGGCATAACAGGGTACCTGTCTTATCTTTTGCTTACTTTCAGTTGGGTCAAAAGAAAAACATCCAGATATACGTCTATAGAACATACACAGAAAGACAGAAAGAGAAAACCAATGTGGGAAAATGTGAACGACTGGGCAATAGGGGTAGAGATTATACAAGAATTCTTTTTATTGTTCTTGCAAATTTCCACAAATCTGACATTAGTTCAAAATACAAAGAAAGAGAAAACCAATGTGGGAAAATGTGAACGACTGGGCAATAGGGGTAGAGATTATACAAGAATTCTTTTTATTGTTCTTGCAAATTTCCACAAATCTGACATTAGTTCAAAATATGTTTGGGTTTTTTTTGGGTTTTTGTTTTGTTTTGTTTTGTTTTGGGGGGAGAGGTTTTTCACTATAGGGCATGTGCGCTCGCCAGACAGACAGAGAGAGACATAGAGACAGAAAGCGAGAAATCACCCCCCAGGGGGGATGGTCACACTGCAATCCCTTCTCCTCCATTCTCCTCCCGGGATCTTGGGCACCCACGCACACGCGCCCAGCATGAGTTTTAAGCCACCGGGTCTGGGATGTAAACCACGGTCGATTACGTGGGAGTCCAGCGACATAACCATTACGCTAACTGCTGGTTCCCCAAAATATGTTTTAGAAAATCCAGAAGGAAAGAAGGAAGAAGGAAGAGAGGGAAATTTGCCTTCTTTTTCACTGCGTTTTGCAAAGGGCACTAGCATCGTGTTCTCTGCTTCGTTTGCTCAGCTGACTTTATTCATCCACACAGTTTGAGCTTGTCAGTGAAATGTGATATATCTTCAGGAAGAAAATGAGTTTTCCCAAGTATTTGAGACTAATTTAGCTAATAAACATATTTCAAGATATTTTACAGGCAAACATTGAGAGCAAGTGTCATTAACCTGGCTTACTGGTAGGTGAGAAGATCTAAGGAATTTGGGGGTAAAAAGCCATAGACTAATTTAGTGGGAGGACTGGAAGTAGACACCAGGTTTCCTAGTAGCTCATTCAGTGTAATTCTTTTTAAAGCCAGGATTTTATGATGCAGCCATGATTCTACAGTGGAAAATTGCCCCTGAGAAGCTACAAGGGTTCATCAGAGGCAGAGAGGGTCGGAGTCTTCTCTCTGCAACAGTGAGACACTGGTCATATTGCTATGCACCCCATAAATCACAAATAATAATATCCTGAGGCATTCTCTTCTGTATTAAAAGATAAGAACTCTGTTTTTGTTTCCAGAATCGTTGCTCTCCTTCCCTGCTTCACATGGCTCATGTAATTCAGAAGATAGACTTCATTCAAAGAATGAAAAATAGGTGAGTCTGAATCCCGATGCCTCTCTCCATCAATTCAGCAAGCTGCAGAACGTTATCTGCCTTGTAAGTAGCTCAACTCCCTCTAACAAGATGAATTTCTTTCCTAAAACAGGTTGGTACTCAGGGCTTCCCCACCAGCAGTGTTAGCAACACTCTGAGAAAAGTGTGTGTTGATATCAAAAGCCCAAATGTGGACTTTATAGGGAGCAGGTAGACTTTATCTTCAGAGTCAAAAAGATACATAGTATTTGTAAATAATTGGACTTAACCTAAAAGAAAAGAAAAGAAAAAAGACCAGGAAACATTCTCCATGAATCCTAGCAAACAGAAGAAGCAGGCAGAACTCCAAAGCCATCGCCGAACTAGAAATGGCTCCAGAGGCCTTAATGCAGGCAGCACCCTGGACATGGACTAAAACCTTCCTGCTCAAAGTGGAATTTACTGACCACCAGCTTCAGCATGGCCTGGAAGCTTGTTAGAAATATCAGACCCCTCCACATATACATTAAATCAGTCTCTACATTTTACCAAGGTCCTGGAATATTCATATGGAATATTCATATAGACATTGCCAGAGTTTGATAAACACTTGACCTCAGGAAATGATGCAATGGAGAATTTGAGCCTAGGAAGCAGAGAGAACACACACACATACTCATGCACAAATACTGTCACAAGGCAAACAGAATCACAAAAGAAGACCCCTTCTAATCTGAGCCAATCTCAGACCAATGTCCAGTACCTGGCCATTTCATCCCTCAAGTCCACCTGTTCATCCCTCCCTCCCCTGGGGCTTGTGTTCATGATCAGCCTTCACCCTTTGTGAAGGGCAAACATTAGGCAGGTTGTGGCCTGTTGTCTTAGAAAGGTGTTCAGCTGAGATCGAAAATATTGGTTCATCGGGGAAGGCATGATGCATCTTTGCATAGAAAAGTAGGTCGTGACTTGCCCAATGACCTAATAGAACTACGACATGACGCAGCAATCACACTACTGGGTATTTATCCAAGGGAAATGAACGTGTGTCAAAGAGGTATCTGCACTCCCATGCTCACTGCGGCAGTGTTCACACTAGACACTTAGGAGCCAACCTAAGTGTCCATAAATGGGTGAATTAACAAAAATAATGTCATGTATATATGTGGTGAAATACTATACAGCCTTTAAAAAGAAGGAACGTCTGTCATTTGTGACAACATGGATGAAACTAAAGGATGTATAGTAAGTGAATAAGCCAGGCACAGAAAGAGAAATAACACATGATCTCACATATATGTGGAATCTAAAAAAGAGAAGCGGAGAGTAGAATGGTGGTTACCAGAGGCGGGCAGATTGGGCAGGAGGGCAGGGGCAGAGCTGGGGAGATGTTGGTGAAAGGATACAAAATTTTACTCAAACAGGAGAAAAAAGTTCAAGGGATCTATTATACAACATGGTGACCACAGTTAACTACGATGTAAGGTATTCTTGAAAACTGCCAAGAAAGTAGTTTGAGTTCTCGCCACAAAAAAAACGTAAGTATATGAGATAAAACCATGTTAACTAGTTCAATTATCCATTTCACAATGTATACGTATTCCAAATCAATATGTTATACATGGTAAATATGTATAATTTTTTAAAGAATTATTTTATTTAACTTTATGCATTTTTTAAAATTTAACCAGAGAAGGATGAAGTGAGAGAGAGGGAAAGTGAGAAAGTAAGTTGCCAGGTCCAGGACTCAAACCATGGCTGGCCATTTGGGAGTCCAGCGTCCTTAACCACCATGCCACCTGCTGGCCCCAATATGTATAATTTTTGTCAATTAAAAAAATTTTAATTAAAATTAAGAAAGGTATTTGAGTGTAGAAGACTTCTTGTAAACCTGTGGACTATAGAATCGAAGCCTGAACATATTTGCAAACCCTATAACATGTAGCACCCAACTTCCAAATCCCATTGAACTGTGCAATGAAATGAGGTTATGTTAAAAAAAAAAAAAAAAAATTACCCAATTTCACTTCTGTCTGCTCATAGAAAATTACAGTCCCTGAAGAGTTTCTCAAAGTACAGAGACCACAATAGAGTCTGTCCACCATCCGTGTCACCCTAGTTTTGTGTTGCCATTATCTGGCTCAGGGAGGGTACCTGTCAAATCATTGTTAAATGAATGCTGAAATATCCCTCAGAAAGACTGCTCTGCTACCCAGTGGTCTCTGGTGGGCACTATTGTTATTTCTGTAGCAAATCACTTACCCCATCTGGAACATTCCTTTCTCCCCCTATTGAGTACAGCTGCAACTTCCATTGGCTAAAAACACAACTGC
>NW_006159595.1:1959733-1967528 GCF_000334495.1 Tupaia belangeri chinensis
ATTCACTCCCCCCATCTGAACCATCCCTTCCCCCCCCTATGGAGTACAGCTGCAACTTCCATTGGCTAGAACCACATCTGCCAAACTGCTGCCACTCCCCAGAGGATCGTGAGTTATCCAGCTGGGCATTGCCAGTGGCACTCCTGAGGGCCAGAGCTGAGCTGTGCTTCTCTCATTCTCCCTGTTTTCTATTGTTCCCTGGCCAGGAGATACAAGACTGTGTTGATTATGCTACAATATCTTGCAGGGTGGTGGTGATACCACTCTCAACTTTAAGGTTCAATTCACTCTAAGTCTCTCTAAGACCCAGGAATGGACCATTGGCAGATTTAAGAATGAAATGCCACTTAGGACTTAGAATCCTGCTTCTTCTCTGAAGCATCGGGGCTGGACTGTCATGCAGTCTCCTTCCCATTGGTGCAAGTTCTCTCAGACACTCCTGAGTCCATCCTGCAAAGAAACCTGTCAGAGCCCTCCTCAGTGATCCCGCCACTCCAGTTAAAGTAGACCATACTTGTCTGAATCCCAGCAGTAACACAGCATAGACTCTACATGGGACACCAGCTACACGTACAACTGAGTCACGACTACGCTGCATTCTGTCTGTGAAGAATCACCGTCAGCAAGAGCCTCGTGGGTGGGCAACTGAGAATGATAACTGTTGTTTAGAAGACTGTCATTTCTAAGTTTGTCTCAGTAGGTAGGTAGCTAAGGCTATAAAGGAGAACCACACCAACATGCTGCCTTCACACCCTTTCTCTATCCAAACTCATCAAAAGGCATTTTTCTAATGTCTAATCCAACCTAAATAGGTAGATAAGGGAGAGTGTGAAGGAGGTAGCCAGACACTTGAAAGGAGAAAGACAAGTGGAAATGCAGCAGAAGGGAAAAGCTCACCAGGAACAGCTCAGTTCTTCTATCTCACCCCAACCTGAACGCCATCCTTTCCATTTCACTGGCCGACCACCTCGTAAGCTAAGGAGTCTATGTACACAATAAAAGGATATTGGTAGGCACTCCCGGACAAGAATTTGTCACTTAGTTCCTTTCACAGAGGATGCAGTGGGTTGAATGATGAACCTCCCCTACCCCACAGGGGTGGGTGTGTGTGTGTCGGGGGATATCCAGCCAAGTCCTAATCCTAGGTAACTACAAATGTGACCTTATTGAGAAAAAGTATCTTTGCAAATGTAATTAAGGATCTTGAGATGAGATCTTTCTGGATTAACCAGGTAGTCCCTAAATCCAATGGCCAAATATCCTTACAAGGGACAAAGAAGAGAAGACACCAACACCATGGTCAAGGCCATGTGAAGATGGAGGCAGAGAGAGGAATGATGCAACCACAAGCCAAGGAACACCTGGTGTCCCCCAGAAGCTGGGAAAAGCAGGGAGGCATTTTCCTCCAGACTTGGGAAGCAGTGCAGTCCTACCAACACCTCGATGTCAGTCATCTGTCCTCCAGCATGGGGAGACAATACATTTCTGCTGTTTTAAGCCAAGTCTGTGGTCATTTGTCATAGCAGCCCTATAAAATGAATACAAAGGGCATCTATATTTCTGAGCTGACCTTGACCCTAACTTGCTTCATTACCTGACTGCGCTATTTGTAATTGTCTAGGCGACTAAAGAGCGTACCTTCCACTTCTTCAGTGACTATAGCGTCCCAGGCCCTGTCTCAGGAACTGTACTTCTATCATCCGGTGCAATGTTTATAACAACCTTATGAACGTTATATTCACTCCATTTTGTCAATTAAAAAACTGAAGTTTTTGCCCAATCTCACATAGGAGGTAAATGTTTGAGCTAGGATCCACTTGAGATCCTGGGTTCTATGTTCTTTCTATATATGGCTATACTGAAACTAAGCTTGTTTTCATCCTTTTATTTCTTAAAGCAGGGAAAAGGCAATTCTATTATAACTTCACTTCCACAGGAAACTAGATTCGGTCCAGGGTAGGCTATCTAGTTTGGACAAGACCACAAACTGTCTATGAGCTGTTATCAGAGATGGGGAGGCAATTTATGAAATGTCAGGGAATCTTTTTGTGACAGCCTTCTAAGGGGTTCTAGAGGTCGTTCAAGCTAAATACACCCAAGTCCACACAACTACCTTAAAGCATTGGCTTGAACTGTGGCATAAGGACAAATGCATTTTCACAAGAAAAAGCTGCCCTTTCCGTTTAAACACTTCACCCTCAAATGGAGCCAAAATAGGCTCCAGTTCTTCCTTGGAAGCCCCATGGAATAATCTCTAAATTCTCTGTGACAGAGAAGTCCAAAAATTGAGGGCAAAAACAAAACCCACGTGGCTAGCCCTGACATAATGCAGTGGCTCAGTGCTGTGCACTGGGAGCCAGATCCCACATGGCCAGCTTCAGTTTGAGTCCCAGCCCTGGCAGTTGGACAAACTATGCCAGACACATGTACAGTGTGCCCAAAATCCTGATGGAAAAGAAGGATGGAGGAAGAAGGATTGCAGCATGACCACCCCCCATTGGGGATGCTTTCTCCCTCTCCCTCTCCCTCTCCCTCTCCCTCTCCCTCTGTCTCTCCCTCTCCCTCTGTCTCTCTCTGTCATGAGTGCATGCATCCTCTGGAACTAAAAACAAACAAACAATAACAGAACACACGGAAAGCAGAAATTTCTCCTCTGCCATTAAATAGGCTTATCTTTGATCCCTTCCTTAAATAACATGATTTCCAACCCTTTTTCCTTTCTGGCATGTTCTCCAGATACACATGCCAGTCCTCCCATGTCCTCTTTAAAGTGGACCCCACACCCCATCTCACAGTCACAGAGGGGGTATGGCTAAGGCAGGGTCATTTTCTCCTTTGGTTTCACCCCATCTCTCTCTTCAATCTTGATTTTTTTTCCCCAACCCCTCCCTCGCACTCAGTCTGATCCAAAATGTCATCCATCTACTGAAGGGCGGTGTTGCTGATAACTACACAAATGCATTAACTCTCCGAAGTATTTCACCAACCCACTCACCCACCTGCCTCTGAAGGCTCCCGTTTCGAAGTGGCAATGTGATCAATCAAGTCAGTTTCATGTTCTGCAGCCCACACAGTACAGGAAAAAAATTAATGACACTGACTGTTCTTGCTACAGAAGCAACTCAACTAGACAGCAGCCTTCACAACAACAGGAAAGGAACACTTCACTTTAGTCATCTCGTAAGGAAAAGGGAGGGAAAAAAAGCGCGTGCACACACACACACACACACACACACACACACACACACACACGAGTCATTCTCCTAAAGGCCATTGCAGGACGGATGCTCCACTGACCTAAGTGAAAACCAGGATTCCTCTTTTCACTCAGTGCTTAAGCATTCCACACACACCAAAGGCAGTGAAGAAAAAAGTACTTGATTTAGAGTCTAAACCCAGCCCCTGTGGTTTGCAGATTGGGACTTCCAAAGCCAGCCCAGTGTGAACAGACGCAGTGCAAGGACAGGCGAGACCCCTCCGCACCATCCATCATAAAGCCCAGCAGCTCTGCTTCATTTCCTGCCCACCAGACCCAGGGAGTAAAGACTGGCTACATTTCTCCCTGTCTCTCCCTCTGCCCGCCCCTCATTCTTGTTTCTAGACAAGTCCAGGGGTCAGCCTCTCCATTACGAAAATCAAATCCAGGCCAGGAGGTGGTTGAAGCAGCTGGATCCCACGTGGCTGACTGTGCAGTTCAAGTCCTAGACCTAGCAGCATGAAAAACACACCAGGTCACGTGTGTGTGCACAAAATCCCAAAAGGAGAAATGGAGAAGGGATTGAGATGTGACTATTCCTTATGGACCGCTCACTCTCTCTTTTTCTCTCTTTTTCTCTCTCTCCCCTCAGTGAGCACATGCACCCTCTCACAAAAATTTAAAAGATAAATAAATAAATAAAATGCATTCCTTCCACAGGAAGAACTATAAGTGTTGAGGACCTTGCCTGCTCAGTTATATGCACGACTGCCAGGCTGCTTCCCTTACCGACCTAGAAGGAAACAGCCTCTTTCTACTCCTTACGCTCATTTCCTTAGACCTGCTAAGACGCACAACGCCTTACACATTTCTTTCCCAAGTTAGATTTCCCATCACCAGCATTATTTACAGACACAGTGTGGAGCAATTTGGAGGGACTTGGACCTTAGATAACTAACTTCAGGGCATTGTTTTTATCTATCTTCCACAGAGATGGAGGGTATTTCTGGAACCACCTCAGGGGGCAAGGAAAGACTTCTGACCCTCTCACATTTCTCACTTTTACAAATAGGAATTCTATGTAGGATTCTTTTTAATAGGAATTCTCTTCCACTCAAAAAAAAAAAAAATGACATTACTGCAAAGAAGCATTTCTTTCCTCACTTGCTGCCCTTTGAGCATAAAACACACACAGAGAAAGATACATGCTTCTCTGCTTCGCAATGAAAGAGAAAGAGCTAAGAAAAGCCTTTGTGTTGGACAGTCAGAAGCCACAAACAGACAAGACTGTTTACTGCTTCAGCCTCTCCCAGTCCTTCAAATGACATGGTATCAGAGAACTCGAATCATCCAATCCAGCCCTTCATTATCCATATGTGAAGATGGAAATTCACAGAGGTTAATGGCTTGGTTTATTAGCTGAGAAGTAAAGTCACTACTATCAATATAATCTTTATATATATAGTTTGCACTTAGTGTTGAAGGAATAAATGTTTTATTATTTGCTAATAAAAACAACTCATTTTAGAAACGAATTGAGGTGGTTTCTTAAGAGACATAAAAACAAAGAAATAAGCAAAAAATAACATTTTCTTTTATAGTCTGGCTTATTTCACTCAGTTTCATATCTTCTGGGTTCACTTACTTTGTGTCAAATGTCAGGAATTCATTGTTCTTTATGGCTGAGTAGTATTCCATAGTGTATATGTGCCACATTTTCTTTGTCTACTTGTTTGTTGAGCACTTGGGTTTATTACATGACTTAGTTATTGTGAATAATACTTCAGTAAACATGAGTGTGCAAATGTTTCTCCAACAGAGTGATTTCCTGTACTTTGGGTAGATACCTGAGGGTGGGATTACTAGGTCAAACAGAAGTTCTATTTTTTAGATATTTTAGGAACCTTCATACTGTTGTCCATGGTGGCTGCACTAGTTTATAAAGATAAAATTTATTTTGAAATAATTAATAAGAATGTTTTAATTTGAAGAATTTTTTAAACAAATGACCTTTAATAAGACTTTACAAAAAAAGAATGAATGAATAGATATGACTAGAGTTTTCCTTGTCTAAAATTCAAACTCTAAAAATTTGTTCTTTGCTGCAAATATTCAAGACTCCAAAAATTCACATTCATCGCCTTTTTCTAGGCTGTTCTAACTTTTGAGTGATGAACAATTTTCTACATAGACCTTTAAATAACTAGTGAAAAGTCAATGAGGACTTGCAGTTAAGGAATTTTCTTTGTGGATAATATCTTGCAATTAGGTGGATTCTGCCTTAATTCATTATCATTTATTTGTTCTTTTCACAATGCCACAGCCTTTCCACTTACATTGGCTGTAAGGAAATAGAATCAGGTAAAGACAAACATCTAGCCAAGTAGAGGGTCCAAAGGGGTCCCATAGCATGTGTTGGAATTGGCTTGATCACGGCGGGGAAGCTATCTTACTGGAAAAGACAATGGTCTCACTTCTCTGAGACTTTTCCAAAAACCAGCAGCAGAGGCATCACCTGGGAACTTGTTAAAATGCAGACTCTCAGGCCCCTCCCCAGACCCAGTGAATCAAATTATGCATTTTAACAAGACCTCCAGCTGATCTGGATGCACATGAAAGTTCGAAAAGCAGTCCTTGGTAGCCTCCTTAAACTCACTAATGCAGATTTTTAAAATGCAGCCATAGAATAACTAAATAAAACCAGAACCATGAAAGAGAATGAGATACATCCATGAAAGATTTTTTTTTTCTTTTGTGGGAGATGGGGGGGAGAGAATGGTTTAGCCTTTATTTGTTTATTTTTATTGTTTTTATATTTGGGGGTTTCGTTATCCTCATTGATCTTTGGTGAAAATATCAAATGAAAGTCAGATGGAAAAACAGTGTTTTTCCAGCCAATTTGTTTAGTCATACTTTGGCACACATTGACAAAGATATCACCCCCAGGGGGCGTAATTGTTCTTGAGAAGTGACTGTTGTAGAGAAAACTTTTGTTTCCAGAGGCTCAGGCTACACAGTGCGAAGTAGAATAGAAATATGGCGATTATCCAGGTCATTTACTTGCTGTACACAGCCAGACAAACCAATCCAGGTAGCGCAGGCCATAAAAAACATTCCAAGGTGCCTGAATTATCCAGGTTCACTAATAACACTGTTTAGATGAGCTGGATCCCAGCCAGCCTTGCACACCAACGTGTGCTCTCAAACATGGGGCAAGGAGAACCTGCAGCCAGCGAGGAAGGCGGGGTGGGTGTCAGTAACCCCTGGACACAGACAGCATCTGACAAGGGGTGACATTAGGCTTTGGCAGGGCTTCGGCTGCACTGTCTGCAAAGTGGTTATCACATGGAAGGCAGGGCGTCCTGCCAAAATACAGACACGGGGACCAACCAAAGGATAATTGCTATAAATTCCACACAGGGAGTGAAGACAGAGATGTCAGCCGAACGTGTCACCTGGCTGGGTAGCAGCACACACAGGACTGCAGGGTAGAGTCCGACAAGAAAGGGAAGATTTTTTGAAAAGGCCAAATTTGTTCAAACAAGGTATGGCAGGCCAGCTGGAAGACATGTCAGTCAAGAAGTAGACTCTCTGCTCAGAGGTATTTCTGTCACTTGTACACGACAGCTTCTCAAAACTAAATATAAGAAAAAATTACAGTTAGATTTCCCCCAGGCCCAGGGTATGTTCTGATTGTAATTGAGGAAACTGGTAGAATAACTAATATTCATTCAGTCTCTTTGCTGTAGCAGGTCCCTTTTCAGGTGCTCTAAATCTTCTATTGGAGGGAAAAGGGTTAACCAAGGAATCAAAACGCCACAAACCAGTTTTTGTTTGGACTATAGGGATCCCCGAAGTTCCTAAAGTTGTATGAAAACCTTTGCATGCATTTACTTTTGGGGAGGCAGGGGGAGGAGAAACTATAACTTTTATCAGATTCTAAAACAGATCCAAGGTTCTAAAAGGTTGAGAATGACAGTTATCTGAATGAACTATGAAGGATTACGGAAGTAACATCCCGGTACAGTGTCACCCCATTTTACAGTTAAGGAAAATAAAGGCGAAAAGTGACCAAGTAGCCTTCGCAGACAAGCACACCTAGTAACTGTAACATCTAGGTGTCAACTCAGGCCTACCTAGCTTAAAAATCCACTCTACATTTTTATATGATACCATGATGCTTTTTCATTGTATATAATTGTTTGTGTGGGCATGAATGGTCTGCAGGATTCGTGAAGAAAGGCCCCAAGAAAGACCAATGTAACATTTTAGATGACTCTTTAAGAATTAGTTGGGAACCAGCAGTTAGCGTAATGGCTATGTTGCTGGACTCCCACGTAGTCGACCGCGGTTCGTGTCCCGGACCCGGTGGCTTAGAACTCACGCCAGGCGCGTGTGCGTGCGTGCCCAAGATCCCAAGAGGAGAATGGAGGAGAAGGGATTGCGGCGTGATCATCCCACCTGGGGGGTGATTTCTCGCTTTCTGTCTCTATGTCTCTCTCTGTCTGTCTGGCGAGCGCACACACCCTACAGTGAAAATCTCTCAAAAAAAAAAAAAAAAAGGAATTAGTTGAGTTTGGGGACCAAGCCGTTGGCAAA
>NW_006159595.1:1967726-1971412 GCF_000334495.1 Tupaia belangeri chinensis
AAGGAAAAAACCCTAAAAAAAAAAAAAAAAAAGAATGACTTGAGTTTGGATATTCTGAAAGTTTGGATGATAGCTTGTCCCCAAAGTTTCATGTTTTGGAATTGGATGTTGAGAGTTGGTGAGGCCTAGTGGGTGGTAATTAGATCACGCAGACTATTAAAAAGGTAACAGTCTCATGAAGAGATTAACAATGTCTTGCAAGATGAAGTGGGTTTTAGATATCGCAAAAGAGTTTAGCTCTTTTGAGACCTAGGTGCTAGAAGAGAGAGGGAGCAAACTGCTCTCTCTGCACGTACCTGCCGTCCTCTGTGCTTCAGTCAGCTATGCTACAGACCCAGACCTTTGGACTTTCCAGCCAGCAGAATCATGAGATTCATAAATAAACATTTATCTTCTGTACAAAATCATCTAGGCCCTGGTATTTCTGTTAGCAAGACCAGAACAGACGAGGATAGATATCCAGAGGAAGGACGAAGGGCATTCCAGGTGGAAGGGAGAAGGCTAGGGGAAGCAGAGCAATGAGAACAGATAAAATGTTAACAGAGGACAGCACCTTCCTCCTGCCAACTAAGGTGCTTCATAAAGAACTGAGAGCCAAGGGACAGTCACAAGACCAACAGTCACAAGACCAAGGATTAAACTTCTAGCCCATTTAGTCTTAAATTTCCTGTCGCCCAAACCCCAGTGCAGTGAGAGGATAACCTCTCCTATCAGAGCTCCTGCCATAAAGCCCAGGAACTGCTTAATGCCCAATATCGATTCAAACAAGTGCATTTTGTTTATTTCTAATGCATCTCAAGCAGGGAGAGCAGGTTTACTGCAGGTCAGGAAGAAGCCAAGAGCTTACCCGGGGCCACTGGAGCCCAGACAGTAGCACGCAGACTCTCTGGAAGAAGAAGATCATCAGTTAAGTATGCAGGGTTTAATGCATCTCCAGTCCCCCAAGACTGCTCCTGTCTCAACATAAATAATATCCAGAGAATAAAATATTCCATGTACACCGCAATACATCTAATCAGGCTTTTAGACACGCATTGACTCTGCGGCAGGATCCCGCTGCCTTCTGAAATGGAAAAGCCACGCAACCAGGGGAGTATTAGCAAGGAATCCCGTGTCATTGAATTGTGGTTTTAAGTCCTGCAATTAACAGATGGCAACGCCTGGCCCAGTGTGCTGCTCCCCTCTCCATCCCCTCGGGAGACACCCTGCAGACCCTTCTCTCAGCACCACCAGCCAGGCAGTGTCAGCTCTGTCATTTTCAGTAGTTAGCTCCCTGTTCAAGGACCCACTCACAGGCATTATTACTGCTCGAGTAATAACTCCAAGGAAATCACTTCACTGGCTTGTAAATTAATTTAAATGTATTTCAGGCCAAATTTCTTCAAGATCCCTGGATGGGAATTCTTGAGATTCTGTTTCCCATAAATAGAGGGCAAAAAAGTATTTCAAAGGTATAGGCACACGGTATTCCTCTTGTTTTGGTAGACCAGCAGTTGGCATAATGGCTATGTCGCTGGACTCCCTTATAGCTGACCACGGTTTGAGTCCTAGACTCAGTGGCTTAAACTCAAGCCAGGCACATGTGCATGCGTGCCCAAGATCCCGAGAGAATGGAGGAAAAGGGATTGTGGCATCGCCATCCCCCCGGGGGGTGATTTCTCGCTTTCTGTCTCTCTGTCTCTCTCTGTCTTTCTGGAGAGCACACGCACCCTATAGCAAAAGCCTCTCCAAAAAATAAAAATAAAAAATAAGTTTCTGGATGGCAGGGAGAGGTTATCTGGCTGATTGATGGAATGCTTGTTGAGTTCTAATGATCTTCATAGACCATAGAACTAAATCTGTGATTATGCTTCATTACAAGAAAAATGTACTTTTCCCTTTAGAAAGGACCAATCATTCCCTCTGATTTTTTCTTCTCTGATTAACAAACGAGCAGTTACTGTTCTAAAAAATACATACATTATGAGTTGGAAATACTGCATTCTAGTCTATAAAGCCGACAAAAGATTCCTGCTCTCTGAAATAGCAGGGTGGTAAGAAACGAGTGAATTGCAGGCTAAGGGGCCGGAGAACTTACCTTCCATGAAAACATTTCACTTTGCAATATTTCAGACATTTCAAAGCACAGAGTATCAAAAATCATACATAATTATGATATTTCATGCTTAATGTTTCTTTAACTGAGATTTTGGCTGGAATAGATGTGCTGTCGAAGAAAACCTATAAATAAAAGTTTAAAACGCACACACGTACACAAAAAAGCAGTCAAATCTCTAACTATCAAGACCATCCAGTAAGTAAATGCATCGGTCAGTCTACCAGCATGTCGCCCAGAAGTGCTAGCCTAAAGCAGGGGGAAGTGACACGGAGAAAGGGTGGCTGCAGCTCTAGCCAGTGAGCAGACCTGGGACCATCCACGGAATGCATACCATGGAGTTCCATCCAAGACCACTGCAAGCCCGACCTTGGCAGTGTGTCATCAATGCAGTGTGGGTGCCGCTGTGTAAAATTTGGTTTTAAATTGTAATCCATAAAGTCATTATGGAAGGACTCCAGGCTGCTGAATCCAACCAACTGCTAAAGCTAATGGGAAGTCACTGGGGCCAGGGCTAGGGTTTTCTGGCCTTGGCTCCCTCCTCCTCCCATACTCCTCTCTCCTTTCTGATATCCTTCTCAACAACGGGCCTTTCTCATGCACGTTCTCACCCTCACTCAAGATTTTTTGTTGATACCTAGCTGTTATCTCTGTATGTTGGTCTGTGTGTGTGTGTGTGTGTGTGTGTGTGTGTGTGTGTGTGTCTTTCAGTCTGTCTATGTGTATGTGTATGCTTGTGCCTCTCTGTCTCTCACACACACATGAGTGTGCACACACTGAAGTTCTTTCTGCCCCAGTACCCAATTTCTGCCTCCCCTTCTCTTCCAAATTAATCTGTTGGGACATTGGGAAAGTCATGATGCAGTTTTTTGTTTTTTGGGGGTTTTTTTGGAGAGGTTTTTGCTATAAGGTGCATGCGCTTGCCAGACAGACAGAGAGAGGGAGAGACAGAAAGCAAGAAATCACCCCCCAGGGGGGATGGCCACGCTGCAATCCCTTCTCCTCCATTCTCCTCTCGGGATCTTGGGCATGCACACACACGCGCCTGGCGTGAGTCTAAGCCACTGGGTCTGGGACTCGAACCGCGGTCGACTACGTAGGAGTCCAACGACATAACCATTACGCTAACTGCTGGTCCCGAGATGCAGTTGTACATAGAAAAATATGTCGTGACTTTCCCATCAACCTAATGCTTCTATACATAAACACTGTGCTTTAACAAGAAGACCAAGCTCTGGTTGGTTTGGGTGAAGAGATTGTTTTGAAGAGCCAATGGCAGAGAACATGCCTGGCTGGCCATGGGCTGATGCCAGCTGCATCCCACCTATCACCCTCCTAAGGGTATTGGTTCTCATCAGTGATCAATTAGCCATAAGATGAGAGGTTTTTCTCCAAGGAGATGCCAAAAGGTGGATCTTTCAAAATTTGACCTGTTATAAAATTTGGCTTGTTCGACAAACTGTGCATTGACTCTGATTCTAAGAGATTTATCATTTTGGGGGGGTGGGGGTGGGAGAGGTTTTTGCCATAAGGCACATGCACTCGCCAGAAAGACAGGGAGAGACAGAGAGATAGAAAGCAAGAAATCACC
>NW_006159595.1:1971448-1985061 GCF_000334495.1 Tupaia belangeri chinensis
ATCCCTTCTCCTCCATTCTCCTCTCAAGATCTTGGGCATGCATGCACACACGACCAGCATGAGTTTAAGCCAACAGGTCCAGGACACAAACTGTGGCCAACTACATGGGAGTCCAGCAACATAGCCATTATGCTAACTGCTGGTCCCAAGATTTATACATTTTAATCACCCATTTACTTCTCCTAGCAACCTTGTGAGGATGGTATTCTCCTCCCCTATTTCCCAAGGGACTGAAGCACAGGGAGGCCAAGTAACTTGTCCCAAGTCACACAACTGGAGCATGACTGTCAGGATGTCCACCCAGATAGTC
Organism: Tupaia belangeri chinensis; assembly: GCF_000334495.1. NCBI lineage: Eukaryota > Metazoa > Chordata > Mammalia > Scandentia > Tupaiidae > Tupaia > Tupaia belangeri. The sequence continues at coordinate 1,971,759 of NW_006159595.1, forward strand.
TGGCCCCAGATAGTCTGGCCCCAGAGTCCATGTTTTTAAGCACTAGTCTGCTGCTTCTGATTGGACGGATTCCATCTTCGTCTAACGGAGAGGGGAAATTTGCATTCGTTGTCATGTGTGTTCTATCCACCCACTAGGAAAGCTAAGATTTCTCCATCAGGGAACTGATGACTGGTTTGCTCTTCTGAGGACATCAATTATTACCCAATTTACCCTATTGGGTGTTTACCCTGTTGCATTTCTCGTATTGAATAAATCACACATTGCTCAAAGTTCATGTTTATGCACCCCGCCGCCATTAACACAGGTGTTGATGAGAGAGGTTCTGGACCAGCCTCTCATGCTTCCTTCACTGGCCCCAGAGTCCATGTTTTTAAGCACTAGTCTGCTGCTTCTGATTGGACGGATTCCATCTTCGTCTAACGGAGAGGGGAAATTTGCATTCGTTGTCATGTGTGTTCTATCCACCCACTAGGAAAGCTAAGATTTCTCCATCAGGGAACTGATGACTGGTTTGCTCTTCTGAGGACATCAATTATTACCCAATTTACCCTATTGGGTGTTTACCCTGTTGCATTTCTCGTATTGAATAAATCACACATTGCTCAAAGTTCATGTTTATGCACCCCGCCGCCATTAACACAGGTGTTGATGAGAGAGGTTCTGGACCAGCCTCTCATGCTTCCTTCACCTGGTTCCTTTGCCAGTCCACCTACATAATGACGTCCCATTCCCTTTCCAAAAATCAAGCTCTTTAAGTTAAGATTTCTGATTTATGTATATTTGATATACATCTTTGTGAGGTATACTATGGTTTTTCAAAGCATTTCTACAGTGTAAACTAATCAAATCACAAATATACACATATTTATCTTCTTCAGCATTAAACATTACATTGTTGTGTGCACATATGGTAACAGTTCTACTAGTTTTTTGGGAGAGGGGTCCTATGTATTGAATTGTCCATATTTTTTACTCAGCTGTGGTATCCCATTCCATAACCTCTTCCCCTTATTTAAGAACCACACTCAAGGACTTCACTCCACTGTTCAGTGAGGTTTAATACAACCTCCAAGGGGCCGGCAGGTGGCGTGGTAGTTATAGGCGCTGGACTCCCACATGGCCAACCACTGTTCAAGTCCTGGACCTGGTGGCTTGCTTTCTCATTTTCCCTCTCCCTTTCTCTCTCTCTCTCTCTCTCTCTCTCTCTCTCTGTTTCTGATCAAACTGGAAAAAAATAATAATAATAAATAAAGTTAAATAAAATAATTCTTTAAAAAACAAATACAATCTCCTAGGCCAGCTGGTGGTGTGGAAGTTAAGGCAGTTGGAGCCTGTATAGTGATCCTACATTACACTATTCTAGTCCTGGACCTGGCAGCCTGAAATGCATGCCAGGTGAGTGTGTGTGCATGCCCAAAATCCCAAGGGGAAAACAGAATAGGAGAGATTGCAGCACGGCCATCCTCCATGGAGCAAGGGTTGTAATTTCTCACTTTCTCTCTCTCTCTCACTCTCTCTCTCTCTCTCTCTCTCTCTCACTTATTCTCTCTCTCTCTCTCTCTCTCTCTCTTTCTCCCCCATGTGCATGCACACCAGAGCACACCAGCATTCGTACCCTATGGCAAGTTAAAATAAAAAAGAAATACAACCTCCAAGGGCAACCACACACATTGGGCCCTGGGGACCCAACACAGAGGTCCAGAAGGCTTCCCTGAAGAAGAAATGTGCTGATCTGGAAATCCTTCATGTTCTGTGCCATTCTGTGATATTCCACCTAACTTCCTCTGATCCGAAGAGAGCAACATAACCTCTAGACAATCTGGGAAAGCCAGAAGAGCAATTCCATTCTTTCCCTGTAGTGATAATAATAACAGTTTCTGTTCTGCAGGAATGGTGTTTTTAGTGAAGTTTCTCCCAAAGTATGCTATGCTTAAGGATTTTAAAACCCAAAGGCCCCAGGATTTTTTTTTTTCCTCTTTCAAAAATGGATGGTTCTGCTTTTCATTTAAGGTGCAGTTTAGAGAGAAGCAGTCTGTGAAACCAATTAACTAATTGGAAATCACTTAATGACTGTGGCAGCATTTTGGATTTCTGGCGTTGGTTCACAGCAGTCAAGAGAAATTGCTTTCCAATATTATGATAAGGTAAGCTGTGGCGGTCTCACAGAGGGCGGCGAAGGCCGCTGAGAGGAACAATCAGCTCTAATATGCCCACCAAAATAATGGCGACGTTATAACTCGGAACTCAGTGATTGTAAAGTAAGCACAACATAAAAATCCAAAGATACGTGGCGATCTGCTGAGAATAAATGTACCACCATGGTTCCCGGCGATGATTTTTGAGAGCTCACCATCTTCGCGTAGACACTGTGCTGTTGAAATGGCTCTCACGGAGAGAGCCGAGCATGTGTGCAAAGAGAGGTGACATGAGGAGAAGGAAAAAGAATCGAGAAAATGCCCACCCTCGAACAATTGTCCAATTAATTGTCTTGGTATGAATATAGTCATTGTTCACATTAGGGAGATAATCTAGTTAATTGCTCGAGAGTTACCATAGCCAGATAAAATAAATTACCCCAAACACAATATTTTATCCATCTGCCATTTGTTTGTTCAAGGTAGTGAATCCTCTAAGTACATTTCTAAATAGCAGAGTTCATTAGAACCAAAATCATCATCGTAGAAAATGATATCGGTGATCTCTAATATACTCGAATCTTTTAATATGTTATTTTTAGTTTATTCTATTTTATTTTAGAAAGAGAGATTTTTGTTATAGGATGTGTATGCGCCAGAGAGACAGAGAGAGAGAACACAAGAAATCACCCTCAGGGGGCGGGGAGTGTGGTGGCTGGTCACACCTCAATCCTTTCTCCATTCTCCTCTTGGGATTTTGGGCACATGCACACACACACACCCAGTGTGAGTTTTAAGCTGCCAGATCCGGGACTCAGACCATGGTCGACTACGTGGGACTTGAGCAACATAATTATTATGCCATCTGCTAGTCCCTGTATGTTATTTTTAAAGAGAAGCATAGGGATATAACTAGGCAAAGGTGGGACCAGCAGAAGGGGTAATGGCTACGTCACTGGACATCCATGTAGTCGACCGCAGTTCAAGTCCCAGACCCGGTGGCTTAAACTTACGCTGGGCACGTGTGCGTGCGTGCCCAAGATCCAGAAAGGAGAATGGAGGAGAAGGGTTTGTGGTGTGGCCATCCCCCCTGGGGGGTGATTTCTCACTTTCTGTCTCTCTCTCTCTCTTTCTGGTGAGCGCACGTGCCCTACAGCAAAAAACCTCTCAAAATAAATAAATAAATAAAAAGAATAAAATTAAATAAATAGGCAAAGGTGATAGAAGATTGCTTTGAAAGTGGACTACTGGTTCTTATTTCTCCTGGGCCTCAGAATTATTTTGTGAGTACAGCAATTCTCTTTACCCCCTTCACCTTTGTTTACTCGGCTATGAAGTGCCTTGACAGCTTTAAAAGAAACAGGTATTCAAAAGGATGGTAAACATGGAACTCAAGCACTATAAATTCTTTCAGCGATGACAAACATTCACTTTTCTTCACCGTTAGTACAGTAAGTGTGGGGAACAAAGACTATCTCCCAGAGGGGCTTGCTGCTGTTTCCAACAAGAAGGGAATTCGTGCACACGCTTGTCACTCTGCTACCTGCACTTGGGCCTTGCCTAGTCCCCACCTTTATTCCATAAGGACAAACAACATCAATGCCTCCACGGGGCACTGCTTTGGATGCTTGCTTTGTACACAGCTGTTCCTGAGGACAGAAGGGGTTCTCGTCTCAGGTGTGGCGGAAATGGAAAACGAGTCCCGCTCATACAAATTGCTAAGCTGTGCATTACTGTCCCGCCTCCCCCCGGACCACAGGACTCACCACCTACGAGGGAGGTGCTCATTCAAGGCAGGCTCCACTTTGTAAGGCCTCATCCTTGGAAATCCTTCACACCCAAAAGCACCCCAGAGGAGGAGGACATAGTCGAGTTGCAGGGGAGAATTCATTTCCAAGTGTTACCTCTCTTGGGACTTAACATCTCATCGGCATTTGAAAAAAATGACATCCTACTGACATCAACATTATACCAGAGTGATATCAGAACAATAGAGCTGATAAACCGATTTTTAATTCCCAATAAAGAAGATCACTGAGTAAAACAGATATTGAATCTAATCACATAGCAACCCCAGAATTTCCCAAATGCAAGCTGGACTGCTTGTGAAATAAGAAGGAAATGTTTTAGTGAGTAGTTTGTTAGTGGGTATTTTGTTTGGGCTGGGTTTCTGGTTTTTTGGCTTGAGGGCAGTATACTCTCCAGAGAGAGACAGAGAGAGCAAGCACACACACCCCTCCCCATGGAAATGGTTCCACTACAGCCCCTTCTCCACCTGTCTGCCCTTTTAGGACAGTGGACATGCACACACACACATGCCTGGCATATTTCTCAAGCTGCCAGGATGGAGACTTAAACGTCACAGTCAGGCAGGAAGGATCTAACCATCTTAACCACCAGGCCATGGAGCCAGTCCAATTCTTAATTTAAAAAAATAGAAAAAGAAAAAGAAACAAACCTTCAATATGTCGAAGGAGAAAAATTTTGTGAATTAACACTTAAAGAAAAACATGCGAGTCAATGGCTAGCATTCCAGAGCTTCTCTGCCCCACTCACAGCATGTCTGCCGTGTGCCGATGCAAAGGTGAGGCTACCCCTGCAAAGGCAGGCTCAATGCCAACTTGGACAGCCTCAACTGCAAAGCTCGGCACTCTGGAGCTTAAATGTCCCTGCTTAAGGAACGGGCAGTAATTTAGCTCCTTGCACAAAGACAAGACCAAGGCCAAAGTCTAACAATAACTCCCCTGTCTCGGAGTCCTTGAATTAGTGAACGTGATTACAGAAAGAAAATATAGTTTTATCTAGGTTGTTACGTTTTCCCTCTGTTGTCTTCTGTGGCTTTGCCTATAAGCTCACAGTCTGTAGTTAAATTGGACAATTACTGAGCGAGAAGTGCATAATTAACAAACAGTCACTGTATATGTTTGGGAAACGGTGACCCAATCATTGAACAGATAGCTGAACCACGAAAATAAATGACTTGTTCCACTCATTACCTGATCAGCATTTGTTTAGAAGTTCTTTGGTGCCCTATCAAAATTCTAATCAGTTCTATTTAAATTACATTTTTTGCACTGCATTGTTACAAATGCTAATTTATGCCGAGAATGGCACAGCTTTATTTCTTACCTCCTGAAGGACCGGATGAATAAAAACATACTTCTACAGGGCATAAAAGATTATCAAGGGTTCAATGACTATTGGATTTTGCACTTGCCAAAACACATCCTGAAACTCTAGGCTGAAGCTTTCGGAGACAAGGACGTTCCGATCCTCCCACAACACGGCCGGCCCCGGAGGAGGCAGCGGCTGTCATGGCACCATCTATAACCTCCTTCAGGACCTTCTGCTGTGGGAGATGGGGGCAGCTTTGGGGGCAGCCAAAAGAAAGAAAGGGACATTCTTTCAGCCTGAGAATAATGACCCACAGACTCTTAAAGGCAGATGGTTATTCCGCCATCTCTAGGCAACTTTCTTGCCCGGGAAGAATTTCTCCACGCCTGGTATCCCATCTGCTTTGCCGGTGATGTCCGTTCCACCAGCCTGTGAGCAGTGACAGATACCCAGCATAGAACGCAGACATCAAGTGCCACATCTTAGTTTGGCCTCCAAACTTGGTGCCGATGTGGCACTCTAAGCAAACTAGAGGGGCTCCACCCTCGCGGAGACACCTGGTGGAGACAAGACTGAGTCACAGTTTTGCTTTCTCTGACCCATGAGGCCTGGCCACTTTCAGTTTAAGGGTGGCCCAAACACACCCTAAATCATTTGGAATCTAGAGCACCTCAAACAGAGAGAAGACTGAAGATGGGGTTCTAGAAATTGCTAGGAATCTCCTAATGAGACCGCAAAGATCCTGCTTTTAAAAGCGTTGCTTCACACACTGGGATGCTCGGCCCCATCCCACCCTCAGCGTCTCTGCAGCCAGCGAGCAGGCCATTATCCTGCTTGGAGTGGGAGGCATCCATTTCAGCATTCATTGCTGGAAGTTTTTTCTAAGCTGAGGAATTACCTTGAGAGGATTGAATTTCCAAGTGCAAGTCAGCAGCTGCTGGGGAGGCTGGGGCCACCTCAATCTTCCCGCACCAGTGAGCCTCTCGCAGAGAGGGCCGAGGCCAGGCTGGATCAGCCTGGCTTAGGGCTGCATGGCCAGGGGCAGAGAAAGCACAGGTTCACACAGGCATTTAACCTCGTTTAAGCAGCGCAATGTGGCTGAGGCTTAAAACAAGGCCAGAACATTTTCTCGCTTATTATCACCTTGATAACCTGTTCTTGTAGCTTGGAAGGAGTGTCAGAAGAAAGGGGGGCATAGGGGAGACACCTGGGGGGGAGGGTGAACCTGACAGAGAGGAAAGCAAGCTGTTGTTTTCCTGTTTTCTGAGTACGACTGGGGAGAGAAGAAGGATGTTTGCTCTCTAAATAGTTCCGCTTCTCAGGGCAGCCCGTGGAGTAGTGGTTAAGGTGGTTGCTGTCCACGTGACCTTACTGTTTGAGTCCATGACCAGTGGCTTGAAAAATATGCTGGTCACATGTGCATGAATGCCCAAAATCCCAAAAGGAGGGGAAATGGAGGAGAAGGGATTGTGGTGTGACCATTCCCCATGGGGGGAGCAGGAAACTTTCTCACTTTCTCTCTCTCTCTCTTTCTTTCTCTCTCTCTTTCTTTCTCTCTCTCTCTCTCTTTCTCTTTCTCTCTCTCTCTCTTTCTCTCTCTCTCTCTTTCTTTCTCTCTCTCTCTCTTTCTCTCTCTCTCTCATTCTTTCTCATAAGTGCACAGACCTTCTGATAAAATTTTTTGAAATAAACTTCTAAATTTTTTAGAAATAAAAATATTTCTACTTTTAAATAAAAACTATCTTCCAAACTACATAGCTCATCATTCTATGAAAAATGGAAGAAAAAAAAATGACTTTCATTCATTTTCACTCTTTTTTTTTTTTTTTTTTTTTGAGAGGTTTTTAATATGCTCGCCAGAAAGACAGAGAGAGACAAAGAGACAGAAAGCGAGAAATCACCTCCCAGGGGGGATGGCCACACTGCAACCCCTTCTCCTCTTGGGATCCTGGGCACACACACACATGCAGGTGGCATGAGTTTAAGCCACTGGGTCCGGGACTCGAACTGTGGTCGACTACATGGGAGTCCAGCGACATAGCCATTATGCTAACTGCTGGTCCCCATTTTCATTCATTTTTGAAACCTATTCATCACAGTTTGAAAAATTCCTGTGTGAAATGCCTAAATAGTGGTAGCATTTCTACAAGATATAAAGGTGGGAAAGAAGGAGCAGAGATTGGAGAAGCAGGGTGGAGTTCAGGAAAAGCTATGCTTGGGTCATTGTGGGAGCTAAGAAGACAGGAAGCAACTGTGCAGTTCACACTGGCAGAAGTGGGCTTCAGAGCAAAGCAACATGCGCCCCCTCCCCCCCCACACACACACACTTTTCTAAAAAGGAGTTAAGGAAGCATGAGGTTATTGCAAATGAAGTCAGAATAGTTTAGTCTGGCTCCCTCATCTCCTGTCTTATTGTGTTTGAAGGCCATAGGGTAAACAACTTGTTAGTAATTGTACTGCACTTGCATGCTTGTTACATAATTATGACTTTGCTTTTCTATGCCACTGAATGTAAAACTCACGTGTGTGTGCAACAGTTTGGTTTTTGCAATGAGCCACTATTGCCTGTAGCCCCTTTAAGAGAAAGGAGCTCCTGGTCAGCTCTGCCCCGCCTTGCCCAGCTAGCTAGCTAACTCTGCTCTGCTCAGCCTTGGTTTGCTCTGCTCAGCCCCAGTAGCCTTGACTTGGCTTAGCCTTGGCTTGGCTCAGATCAGCTTCTTGCACTGTCAGCTCTGAGGGAGGGGGAAGCCACTCTATGAGCGTTCTTGCACATTACTAGCTCCAGGAGGGAGGAAGCACTTGCGACTGCTGCTATGGGCTTTGCAAGCCTATTAAGAGCTCTGTAGCTCCTACTAAATTCAGCCAATAAACAATATGACATTAGTGTTTTGTGTCTTTTTCCAATTTGCTACATCTCTGTTTGACCCACCCTCCAGAGAAGGAAAGAACCTCGCAAATCAATGCCTCCCTGCTCCATGCCTGAAACCAATCTTTTTTTTTAAGAATTATCTTAACTTTATTTATGTATTTATTTATTTATTTTAATTTGACCAGAGAGAGACAGAGTGAGAGAGAGAAAGGGAACGTGAGAAAGCTAGCCACTAGGTCCAGGACTCAAACCATAGTCAGTCATGTGGGAGTCCAGAGCCCTTAACCACCATGCTACCTGTTGGCCCCAGCTGAAACCAGTCTTAAAGGAGTTATTTTAGAGGGGCTGATCATTTGGCCTGTTAGTTAAGGAAGCCTGATCCCACATGGCTGACTGTGTGATTCAAATCCCAACTGCTGCAACTTGAAAAACATGCCAGTTGTGTGTGCATGCATGCCCAAAATCCCAATAGAATAGGAAAATGGAAAGAAGGGATTGTAGCACAACCACACCCTACAGAGGTACTTTCTCCTCTCCTCTCCCTCTTTCTCTGTGGCTCTCTGGCAAGCACACACATCTTCCAGCTCATAAATGAAAGGAAAAAAAAGAGACTTATTTTAGATCATTTAATTTCTACAGTGAAGTTTCTCAGTCTGTTACAATGTAATAATGGTTTCTAATATTTATACAAATACTTCATCCTCTTCTAAAACTATTTGAACTAAGCCAAAATCAAAGCTCTACATTGGGAAGGTGGTGGTTTGAAAGCCATCGCAATTCTCACCATCGGATGACTTTAATTCACCCACCACTCAGCTGCCTGAGACTCTTTCGACCGGAGACCAAATGTCCTATATAATATTGCTGGCCAAATCCATGTATCCAGAAAAGACCATTAAGTCCCTGAGGAAATATGTATTGTCTACCTTACTTACTACCAAATTTTCAGATTGCAATGCTTGCATACCATTGGGTTATTTTCTAATCATCATTGCAGGAATTTAACATTAACTTTGTGACTACAATCTCTCTGACTCTACCTGTGATAAATGATATTTCACAAAATCACAGTTACCATGACTTCAGGCCAATAATTTGGCATTTCATTGCAAAAGCAACATTCTCAATCAAAATGTTGCTCCTAAGAGAAATTCATGGAAAGAGATCAAATGAGAAGATGTGTTCTAGCTGAGAAGTGATTCACATTTTTAGAATAACAGCTTAGCCTCCAACCATAACAGAATTGTTGAACAACTAATAGAGAGTCCTGTGACATATCACCAGAAGCTTTATTCCAGATTAAAACTGGCAATTAATCAATATTACATAAACCTTATTGTTCAATTTTTTTAGCAATTACTAAGAAGATGAACTAGATCATGCTCATTAAACTTGAAAATGACCAAATCTGGGAGACATAGTTCATATTTTGGATACTATATGATTCAAATGTTCTTCCCAGGCTGGGGCAACTGAAAAAATTTAATGAGATAGCATGAAAATAACTGTGGCCCTGCATTAAATTCAAAAACTCATTTTAAGGGCCCAGTCATGGTGCATGCTACTCTGCAGGCTGAGGCCACATGGGAGATACAGGTTTGAGACCTGGCTCACCCTGAAAGCCCAGTGCAGTGCATACTTCCAAGTTCCTGCTACTTGGGAGACTGAGGCAGGGCATTCATGACACAGAGAAACTCCATCTTGGGGGTTAAAAAAATTAAGTAAGTTATATAGTACCAGAAATTCTGCAAAAAAAAAATCAGAGGTTTTTACTTTGCTGAACAGCAGTATAAGTTAGCATAATATAGCTGCCCCAAATGCTAAGTCAATGTTAGATGGCATTAATAGATATTTAGTCCAAAACAGGAGAGGTGATGGTTCTGTTTTATAGTAGACAGACACATCACTAAGAGAGAAAGTTCATTCAATCTCCTTCATGTAAATGTGAGTAAGTCATGTGATCCGAGCCTAAGTTCTCATCTGGAAATGAACATAATAACAGCTAACAAATGTTCCCTTAAAACTGTTCTCAAAGCAAATGCATAGTGTCCATAAAAGTGTTTTGGAAGGAACCATTAATTGGTGTAATGGCTATGTCGCTGGACTCCTATGTAGTCGACTGCGGTTTGAGACCCAGACCTGGTGAGTTAAACTCATGCTGGGCGCATGTGCATGCATGCCCAAGATCCCAAGAGGAGAATGGAGGAGAAGGGGTTGCATCATGGCCATCTCCCTGGGGGGTGATTTCTCGCTTTCTATCTCTCTCTATCTTTGTGGCAAGCACATGCACCCTATGGCAAAAACCTCTCCCAAAAAAACGTGTTTTGGAAAATTATAAAATGTCCCTGTATGATGCATCTTCTTGATGTTTGTTAGTCAACAACCACCAGCTTCTTTCTAGCAAATGCAGTCAAGCTCTCTTTGGGAGGATGTCTCCTGTACTTTGGTTTAGGAATAGGCTGGGAGCCCAATCAGAGCTTTTGAGAAAAAGAAACTCTTGTACGGTAGCTACATTGGTCATATAAAATGTTGAGTCTTACGATAGCATCCTTTGACCCAGGAAAAAGCCTGAAGATTAAGCTGAATCAACCAAAAAGAAGGTAAAAATGAAAACCACAAAGAAAAGAAACCTGATGATCGCCTAAGATTTTCTGGATCAAACTCATTCCTAGCTGACACCAGCATTCTCTTGGATTGTTCTGTGTCCCAAGACCATAAATTACCTTTTTAAAATCCGTTTGAGCAGGGTTTATGCATCACTTTCAACAGGATGACTCCTATAATTATGCACTTACTCTCATCTCTTGAAAATGCTGTTAGTCAAATATATGGAAACAATAAATGAGAGAGTCTTTAAATTAGTATAACGGAGAGAGAGAGATGCCAGTTGTGGAAAGACAGGTGGTAGGGTGCAACCGTATGATACTGAAACCCTATGGGAGGCACTGGTTCAAATACTGGGTTGACCTTAACATGCCAGGAGCACCCATCTGTAATCCTGACTGGCTGGGGTAGACTGGCATGACAAGATTCTGTTGGGGTTCTCTTTCTTTCTCTCTCTCTCCATAAATAAATAAACTTTAAAAAAAAGATAGGTAGATTCAACAAAAATCAAATCTACATTTAAATTGTGTCAGATGATTATAATTATCTTAGATTATTAGATTATGTTACATTGTGTTTTACTGATACAAGCCAAAGTTTCATTACTGACCATGCTTACATGGAAACTGAATAAAAGCTTTCTTCTAAAAAAATTTTTATCACTCTGTCTCTGGGAAATTCAGGTTTCCAGCTTACCCCATCTTGTCTTCCTACTGAGTTAACAGCCAGATCTCCAACTAAACAGCCATGCCCATCTCTGATTCATAGGACCTTCCCCCACCCCCACCTCTGTAAATGGTTTTCTCCTATTGTGATTTCAATCAGAACATTGCTGGGGATTCCTCCTGGTGCCTCTCCAGGACCACTTCTATTGCCATTTTTATATACTCCTCCTCACAAAGAGCAAAGCCAAAGAAATGTCTTGTCACTTCAAGGCTGGAATCAATGTGGAATGTGGAAAAATGATAGCACTTTCTAGCCAGCAAGACCTATAGGCTTCATCCAGTCGAGGAGACAACCATAGGCGAAATCCAGCCAACTTGACTTTTATTCACAAATGTTTTTCTAAATAAAGTTTTATTAGAACCCAGCCATGCCCAGTCATTACATATTATCTATCTGTCTCCATGCTACAACAGCAGAGTTGAATAATTGTGACAAAGACATCCAGCCTGCAAAACTTAAGTATTTACTATTGGGCCAGCCCTTGGCCTGGTAGGTGACATGAGCTGAATCCCACATGCTGACTGCAAGGTTTGAGTCCCAGACCTGACTCAAAAACTATGCCAAGTGCATGTGCATGCATTCCCAAAATCCCAAAAGGAGAGAAAAATGGAGAAGTTGCAGAGAGACTATTCCCCATGGGAGTGCTCTGTCGCTCTCACTCTTGCTCTGTCACTCTCCAGCGAGTGCACAGGTCCTCTAGCAAATATATGTACACACGCATGTTTTATATATACCAATCTGGCCCTTTACAGCAGAAGTTTGCTCATCTAGGGCCTAGTCCAGTGCCCTGGTTTTCACAAAGATATTCAGGCCCAGAAGGGTGAGGTGATAGTAGACTAGAGGTAGAACCCAGGTTCGTACCACATGATGAAGTTGCCACATTCTGCTCCTGTGGACCTACCAGATTATCAGTGCCTTGGAGTCAGGGGTCTTGTCTCCTACTTACACGGTGTCTCAAACAATGGAGTCGGATTACTGCTGTCTCCATGAAAATTAGTTAAATAAATGCAAAAGGATTGAGGAAATAATAGGTTCATTCAGAGATTTCTGTGTAAACCATTTCCTCTCCTGCCTCCTCATCCTCCAAATATTTGTAGCTACAAACCAATGACTCTCCAATGGCCATCAAGCCACTGTCTCTGACATCATCTATAAAATGGCACGAAAGTACCCAGCTCGCAGAGATGTGAAGGTCAGTGAGTTAAAGTGTGTGTGCACAGCTCAGGGCCTGGCACACATTTGACAATCAAAAATAGCAGCTTATTATGCAGACTATCATAAAAAACGAGGCATTCTGAAATGTAACTGGGTATGGGGGGGAGGTGGGGACACGTACTTACAAAATTAGGGATCTGGTTTAGATGCATCCACAGCAAAGAAAGAAAACATAAGAAGGTAAGCTCCAACACTTGATTTCTGCAGTTGGTTTCGTATTCAACTGCCATCACCCAAGAGAGTTACAGCACAAGCGAGGAAAACCTTTTCCCAGATCCTGACAGTACCTGTGGTACTGGAAGAAAGGAAACAAGATTCCTTCCCCGAGGCTAGGGTATTACAAATGCCAATATTTAATAAAGTAAGGAAAAACTTAGACATGTGTCAAACAGCCTATATGCAGCATGGATCCAGTTGTGGCCAAGGTCACTTGTCCTGATTCTCCCTGCAAAGAAAATGCTCCTAAGGGATTACCAATGTCAATATTTAATAAAGTAAGGAAAAGCTCAGATGTGTGCTAAACAGCACGCGTAGTGGTAAGGACCCAATTATAATCAAGGACATTTGTCTGAATTCTTCCCATGATGGAAGCAGCCCTACCTGATACTTGGGGCTATCCTCCGGCATTCCCTCATTA
>NW_006159595.1:1985071-1993347 GCF_000334495.1 Tupaia belangeri chinensis
TAATGGCCATAAGGTCCCTCCGGCAATAGGAATTTACCGGCATTGCTCAATCGCATCTCATGTACATTGCATGAAAGTCTTTTCGCTGTGGGCAAAATACTTTGGCCTCCTAGCCCATCCTTTGCCAAAGATTTTTTTGCTTCCAGTATAATTTTGTATGCTGGTAGTCCCTCATGGGGAAACCAGAAGAGAATAATAAGCCTTTTTGATCTCCTGCAAATAGAAACAACCCAGAACTCATCTTCCACCCCTCTTCTTGTCCTAGAATGGCAGATGGCCATCCCCTTTAGACATTACCTCCTTTAGAACCTAACAGGGACATTTAGAGTAACATTGTCTACCCTTTCCTTTACCCAATTCCTTTTTCTGCTGCTAGTTACAGAAAGTAAACATTTTTCCAGAGTCATTCAGTCCGTGTTGGGAATCGAACCCAATCTGTGGCCCTCTGTGATGTGCTAAACTCATCGGCTCACGCCTTGGCAGACAGAAAAGATTACTAGGGCTAATAACTAGTAAGCTCCCGCATGAGGAGGGCCTTCCCCACCCCGGCCCCCATCCCGACTCCAGCCATCTGTGTTTGTTCTTCTGCTACGTAAGAACTCAAACTGGGTGGCAGGCCTGTTATTTTTAAAAATCTTTTAGCAGCGTTTATACCCAGAACAGCCTCATCACAATTATCCTCACCAAACGAGGAAACTTCACATCGAGAATGGATATGCTTTTCAGCCAGCACCAAATGTCTCTCCTTCTGCCTTTTTGTCTTTTCGATCAATCAGAACATGTGAAAATCCCAAATGAAGAGTAAACACCCAGACCAGGTCCCTTTCATCTCCTAACACATGTCATAAAGGGGGTGGGGAAAACCTTATTCCCAGCTTCAATCAGCCCCTCGTCTTCAGCGACTTGAACCTTAAACTGAAAGGCAGATGTGGGGGAGCCGCGGAGGAGTGTCGGATGTGGGCCGACTATCCTGGAGATAATAGGTATTCGCCGCATACCTGAGTCTCAGAGTCATTATCTCCCCTGTGAGCACTTCTGTATTTATATATAATGAGATCATTACCAGGCAGCTATTCCAATTTTATTCAGACTTTAATATTTCTTGAAGGAAAAAAACAGCATACAAAAGGGTTTGTGATGCCAACTCAATCAGACGCACTGTTGATGGAGAATTATTCAAGAGCAAGCCAGAACAGGATAAAAAATCATTTCAGAGAGGTTTCTGTCAAAGCTGAGTTCTCCTGTGACGATGTTCCAAGAGAATGTGCCGAAGTGTCCAGAGGTGAAAGAAGCAAAATAACAACGCACAGAAGAAAGAGGGCTCTGCATAGGATTTAAAATGAGCCACATTGACTCCTAACTATTCAGAAAGATAGGGCCAGGGTTTCCTGCAGCGACTGGACTCCCACCCCAGCTTTCCGTGGGCAATGAGGCCAGGGAAGCAGCTTTGCTCAAGTCAACTCCACAAGGTACAATCAAGTCTTAGAAATTAACCCTTTGGTGAGTGGTGTTTTGGGGGGAGATAGAACTCGGGTGCTTAGGCAAAGGTAGGAAAGGCAGGGCAATGCAACTCCATCCCTTTCCATAACAACAAGCTTAAAATAGGACAGGCTTTCTCTCCAGTCATGTTGCAGATGCAAGAAAAATTATATCTGTATGGGAGGATTTCCTTTCCCTTTGTCTAGTAAACTCTCTCGCATTCATAGAAATTTGCCATCCCTGCTAATCAAACAACCTGAGTAAGGTTCGATTGGTTTTTGACAAATTAGAAAAGTAAATGAAATCAGTCAAATACTAAAACTGATCAAAAAGAATCTCTCTTCGCTAATGATAATCCAGATGGCAGCTCAGGGTTATGCCAAGCCTTCGGTGACAATTACGAGGGCAGCACTTCTAGAAATACGTCCTGCTACTGTGAGTTCTCTAGATGTTGGTACTTGGGATAAACACGAGCTTAATGATTCATTTCTGGGATCGAAAGTTTATCCTGAGATTATAAATCCAAGAAGACTATCATTGCACTAGTTGCTCCCTGTCCTGAAATTGCAGATATAAATATGCAGATGGAGCAGGAATACAGATTTGTCATCATGCCCATGATATGAAAGGGATCCTAGGCCTTTTCTTAGGGAGACGGTGGAGCACCCATTATTTTTCCCCTAGCCCTTTCTACTAAGGTAAGCCAAAATAACATTGGTAGGAAATTCATGAAATGGACATGTTGTTCAATGAATCCACAGACATTTCTCCAAAGAGTGCTGGTAAATTTCCTTAGAAGAATTACTTTATTTAACTTTAGTTGTTATTATTGTCATTTCCCAGTTTGATCAGACAGAGAGAGAGGGGGAAAGTGAGAAAGCAAACCACCAGATTCAGGAGTATTATCTCACTTAAAGAGATACTTTATAATGGTTAGGCAGTGGTTCTGATAAAATTGTTAAGGAAATGTAATAGATCCTAGTCATGGGACATACTCAACATTTAAAAATCACTTTAAAAAAAAAGAGTGAAATAATGAGAGAGATGAAGAGAGGGGAAGGAAGAGGGGGAAAGGAAGAGGGAAAGGAGGAGAAAAACAGAAAGATAAGAGATCTCATGGCATCTCATGGCTCGGTGAAATATAGCTAGCTCTACCATAATCTATAGTATGTTGGCAAAGCACTGCATCAGAAGAGTCCTAAAAACTCTTGAACTTAGGGGCCAGCAGACTGGACTCCCACAAGGTCAGCTGCGGTTGAAGTCTCAGACCTGGTGGCTTGAAAATCACACCAGGTGCATGTGCGTGCGTGCCCAAGATCCCAGAAGGAGAATGGAGGTGAAGGGATTGTGGTGTGACCATGCCCCCTGGGGAGCAGTGGATTTCTCACTGTCTCTGTCTCTGTCTCTGTCTCTGTCTCTCTCTCTCTAGATTGCGTCAGTGAGTGCACACACCCTAAGGCAAAATCTCTTTTAAAAAAATTTCTTTAACATAAAAGAGACTTAAACATTAAAATGTGAACAATTTTCTCTCCCTAACTAAATTCATAATAGCTAGTCATAGTAATCATTTTTTAAGATTAACTCCTTAAAAGGGAGATGAATCAGCCCAAGTAAGAATTACTAAATTTCTTCCCATCGTTCACCATTGTGCGTGAGCAAAAAAGAGAGAAAGAGTTCATTTACCACCAACATGGCTTCTCCAGCGGAGCGTGAAAACCCAGCAGTGTTCCTTCATCTGCCTCCCTTGGGCTAAGAACACATTTGTCTCTTTATCCACCTTTCGATCTTCCCTTAAAACCCTTAAAGAAGAGGGATCTCTCTTTTTCTCAAAAATTGCCTACCTCCCCAGCATCTTACTCTAGCCTCCACTGGTCTTTTCTTCTGTCGTCAGCTCTGTCCTAGCTCCTCCTCTGTGGAAAATCCTCCCCAGACTTGCCATCAGATGTGGACAGCAGCCCCTGCTCTGCCTTGACCTGCCCGAGAGACCAGCACGACTGCTAGAGGCATTGTTTCCTCTCACACTCAGCCTTGGGCTCCCTCTAAACACTGTTTTATTTTAATCTCTTCTTTTCTCTCCAAATATCCATTACCTAGCCACCCACTCTCCCATGAGACATCTGAAGTATGGCTTTCATGTGCATCCCTCCACTGAATTCACTCTGGAATTAACAACTGCAACCTTTGCACCAAGTCAATCTATCTGACTGTCGGTCTCTTGGACTTCCGGCTATATCTGACACGACCGAGCAAATTCTTCTGGCAGTCGTTTTTCCTGGGCTCCCCACACTGAACCCCTTCTCCCCACCCCACTCCCCATTGTCTGCTCCTCTCTGCCTCTATTTTGCCTGACCCTACATGTTGCTCTGGGGCACTTGGCTTCATTTATAGCTGGGCAACCAGCTCCACGGGTGAGGGCTTCAGCGATGACATCACTCCCCAACATCCCCTGCCCCACCACCGCCATGCACAGAGCGCTCCACCACACAGAGGATCTGATCAAAGACCCAACCCTCTGAGTTAAAGTACTGTGTCTCACAGAATGTTCTATTAAAAAAGTAAATACCTTTAATAAGCTTGTACATTAGTTCATCATCCACTAATACAAAACTAATTTAACAGGTAATTAAATGTTTACCTCAGAAATGAAAAAGTAGCACACTGCAGAAATGGAGTCCATTTTGAAGGAATGTCAACTCTGTTATCTAGATAGAAAAAAAATAAAATCAGGTTCAAAAAAAGTATATATATGTACGTTTTTAATACCTATAGAAACACTATTCATATGATTAAAATATGATAAATGTCTATAATTGACAACTGGTAAGGTAATATCCTATTAATTCTCCAGAACTGTGACTAAAGATGACAAATTTGATGCCCTCTCAGAAAGTCAAAGGTCCGTGGTAAGGGGGATTCTGGGAAACTTAATTATCAGTATCAGTTACGAAGGTTCTAAAATAATATCATGATTTATTTTCCCTAGTTTTCCTATTCTACTAAAGGTGGTGCTTTTTAACTGCCCCTTACTCTAACCAGAGAAAATCACTTACAGGATTTTGCTGTGAGCCCACAAGGTCCTAATTGTTTTTTCTCATAAATAGCTTTCTCTGCACATGAGCTCTTCGGTGAATCCTTAACCTTACATTATTGCTGTCAATAAAGTCTTGGAGTCTCTCGGAGCCTTGCCCTCATGATTATCTCGTTACCATTAAAAGTACTGTTGGCAATCCTCGTGCTTAGTATAAAGCTACTGACTGACTGTTTATCAGAAGTCACCTTCTAACTTTCTGCAACTGCCCAAGATACTTCTTTTACAGCCCCAGACCCTAGAACAGTGCGTAGGAAATATATTGTCTATCTACTGTATGTGAGAGTGGCCAAGATGAAATTTCTCTGTTCTCTGCCTATGAGATGTACTCTGGTACAGATTAATAAGATTACACCTTTACTCTGGAGCGAAGTGCCACCTTTAATCATTTCCAAAAGTGGACCATGCGACCTTCCACTTGTTAGGTTCATGAACAACAGGAAAAAGAGCACCAGGCAGTGACAAAGGCCAAAAATACCTTGTCTCTGAAGGCCTTCTCCTTATAAAGTGTCTTATGGATCAAAGCAAGAGCATACACACCTGGTATTTCACCAGCGAGAAGAAAATTTAAAATTTCTAGCATTTATAATAAGAGAAACTATGCAAATTGTATCGTTATCTGAACCACACTATATCTGAGTAATGCTTTTTGTTGTATGCTAACATTATAAAATGAAATTCAAGCACACCCTAGAAACCAGATGTATTGTAGACTTGACCAAGGTTGTTCTTTTTTGAAAATTTTTGCTATAATATGCATGCACTCACCAAAGAAAGAGGGAAAGTTAGAAAGCACCCCTAGGGGAATGATCATACCAAAATCCTTTCTTCTCCATTTCTCCTAAGATTCCAGTTCTAATACTCTCTGAGCCTTCTGATCTGTCCCCTCACAAACTATGTGTTCATTTTGCTGCATGTGTGAGTGTGTGTGTGTGTGTGTGCGCGCGCACGTGTGCGTGTGTGTGTGTCTTCCCAGTCATTCCAAACAACTACTTGAAAGGACCAGTCAAGTTTCTAATTTATAGCTCCTCATCCAAAGTGCTCTCTCCTTATGGGTCCTAATTGACTTCTATTCAAGAAAGAGGCTGGACTACAGTCAACTTGTGCAGTCACTCAGCATTGCACAATGGCACACTGAAAGACCCGCTTCCCCTTAGAGCAGTAAGAGGACCCTAGACATTCAGGACTCTTACTATATACTTTCTCGTTCATTTTGTTGTCTCTGACTTGGTCTATTTCAGCTCATTTACTGAACTGCTGGTAAGATCTAATTCCTGAGGCCCAGATGGGTCAAATACAGTAAAACATGCATTGACTATTATATTATGTGGTATATGCCAATGAACTCCTTTGTTGTATTTTTTTTAAAGAATTATTTAGGGACCAGCAGTTAGTGTAATGGCTATGTCGCTGGACTCCCATGGAGTCAACCACGGTTCAAGTCCCAGACCCGGTGGCTTAAATTCACGCCAGGTGCATGTGCGTGCGTGCCCAAGATCCCGAGAGGAGAATGGAGGAGAGGGGATTGCAGCGTGGCCATCCACCCTAGGGGGTGATTTCTTGCTTTCTGTCTCTCTGTCTCTCTCTGTCTGTCTGGCTAGCGCATGCACCCTATAGCAAAAAAAGCCTCTCCCAAAAAAAGAAAAAAATTATTATTTAATATTTCCATTTGTTATTATTATTTTTTTATTTGACCAGACAGAGACAGAGAGAAAGGGAAAGTGAGAAACCAGGCCATCAGGTCCGGGACTCAAACCACGGTTGGCCATGTGAAAATCAGTGCCTTTAACCACCACGCCACCTGCTGGCCCTTGTATTTTTTTAAGTTTATGTATTTTTTAAAGTTTATGTATTTATTTGTTCCATGAGAAAGAAAAAGACAAAGACAGAAAACAAGAGAGAGAGAGACACCCTTCCAACAGGTTCTTCACACCACGATCCACCCCCAGCCTCGCCTGCCTAGAGCAACGTACTCAGGGAGATCCCAGGATAGGACACAAACCCTTTTCTCATGTGAGTTGGATGAAATAATAGTTGAATTACCATTATCCCATCACCTTGACCATAATATAATATTTTTAAATCACTACCATTCACCTAGTAAATAAAAATAGTAAGACTAAGAGCTAAGACTTGGGCCAGCAGGTGGCATAGAGGCTGAAGTGCTTGACTCCCACATGACCAATCACAGTTTGCATCTCAAACCCCGTGGCTTAAAAAAATCACACCAAGCATGTGTATGCATGCCCAAAACCCCAAGAGGAGAATAGAGAAGGGATTGCAGTATGGCCATCCCCCAGGGGGTGATTTCTCACTTTCCCTCTCTCCGAATCTGTCTGTCTCTCTTCGTTTCCAGTGAGCACACATGCCCTAGAACAATTGATTAATTAATTAATTAAATGGTAATAATTACAGCTGCTTCAAAAAGGTAGAACTTTCCTCCATAAGCTGTTTTATCTTTATCGTATTTCTTCATCCTATCATCTTTTTCTGGAGATGATCAAACTTTAAGTACCACGGAAGCCACCTGCGAGATACCCTCTGGTTAAGGTTGGCTTCTCAAACAGAGAACAAGCTCTAAAAACTGCCCTTTGAGAGTTTCTCAGATGGTGACTTTTCTGCCTGGTTCCCTTCACTTTGACTGATGGACAGAACTGATGTAAAGAAATACTTGTCATAAGTTTACTTCTTTAAGTGATTTGGTTTTTGGTTTTTTGGGTTTTGTTTTGCAAAAAAAAAAAATGGAAAGAAAGAAAGGCCATCTTGCCAGTGATCCCTCTAAGCCTTTTTAATTGCAAAATTCTTTTTTATGGTGTCACTGACCTCCTCTCTGCAGAGTTCATTGCAGAAATGTGCTGAAGTGGGTACCAGCACTGACAGCTAAGGCTGAGAAATGTTTTAAGTATCACGACTCTACATTTTTCTCCTGTCTGTGAGGTTCAGGGATTCATCCTGTCTGAATCACGCCTGCCCTCTGTTTATGCATGAATAAGATATTTTAGACACTGAGGACGCAGCACAGACAGCAGCCCTTCCCGGAAAACTAAGACCTAGACCTCCAATCAGGGTGAGGACATGGACTGTGCCCAGTGCCAGCTAATTTCTAAATGTGAATGAAGATACATTGGTTAGCAAGCTTTCTCCAATTCTCCCATTGACCCCTAACCTTTAGCAAGACAAAAATGTCACATATAATGGATCCTAAAATTAACGACACATTTTGCTTTTCAGTTGATCAGATCAACTGAGAATGAGGTCAGTCTCTTACCTTCCCAAGATAAGAGGCTGTCATTGTATAAGTGCATTTAATAGCACCACAGACATCAGGCCTCAGAAAATCTCTAATAACTTAGAGGTTCGGTATATGGATCATGAATAAACCTAAAAACGGCATTTGGCTTCGTTCCCTAGCCCTGATAGGGCCACATCTAAAGCATCCTGTTCCTCTGTCACTTAGGAAAGTCTCTTTCCCAGGTTTTACTCATTTATTCACTAGCTAACCATTTATCGGGCCTGACTATTTGCAAGACATTATTCCAGGCACTAGGAATATTCTGAACACAACAGAGAAAGCCCGCTCTCTAGTAGAGTTTATATTCTGGTAAAGAAGACAGACGTAAGCAAATACACAAGGAAGACTGTATGGGAGTATTCCGTGCTATTTCAAAGATAAAACACCAGGGGCCAACAGGTGGCATAATGGTTAAGG
>NW_006159595.1:1995178-2004372 GCF_000334495.1 Tupaia belangeri chinensis
AGATGGACTGCACTGTATGCCTTAGTTGAGTAGTCAGAAAGATGCTGTGAAGAATGGGCATTTAAGTTAAAACACATAAAGCATCTTGCTAGAGGAAAAATATTCCAAGTACAGGGAATACCAAGTCCATAGGCCCTAAGATAGAAGAGAACTTGGATATTTTCAAGAAAGAGCTAGAACAGAGTGAGGGAGAGGAAGAAAGGAGAAGGTCAGGGAGGCAGACAGAGGCCAGATTTCACGGGACCTGAGGACTCAAGTAGAGAGCTTTATTTTGGTCTTATTATGGGAATTATAAGAAGGTTTTAAGAAAGGGTGCTTTGTGTTCTGAATATCCTGGGTGCTATGAGGAAATCAATCATAGGAGGGCGAAAGTGGAAATGGGAGACTACTCTGGAGGCCACTGCCATGGTCCAGGTGAGAGGGACTTTCATAGAGGTGGGAATTCGCAAAGACGAAGAGGTCAGAGGATTAGAGAAATGTTTTAGAGCTTGAATGTCTGGATACAATGATGGCTTTGATCTGGAGGCTGAGGGAGGCAGGGATCACTTTCAAGTCTTGGGCTGGCTTGTTGCTCACTGGACCTGTTCACTACTTTGGCACATGAATCATGATGTTTCAGCCAAATGGCACCAAATGCATGACCAGTTGTGCCATAAATTTCAAATGCAGTGAAGGAAACTGGTAGATTTCGTAAGCTATCATCGGGGAAATCATCGCCGTTCCGATGCTCTCCTACAGAGCCATCATGTTCCTTGGGAGAGCCTCTGAGCGTGCCTGCATACAAGTCGTATTCTTAACTTAAGCAGAAAGAGTGCGTTTCCTCATTATGTTCTCATAGCCGGGAGGCCTGTGAAACAGAGAGTGGGCTGGGGATTCTGTGCTTTGTTAAAGTGAAGGGACAATCAGCACCAGCAACATTAGCTGTGGCAGAACACAGGATTGCTCAGCGATGTATGAAAAGGAAAACCAGTCATCTGGATTGAATTTTCAGCTGGAGCCTAAGAGGCCAAATTTAATCATCCACCTAAAATTATCACACAAGTCAATACTTCCTCCCTTCTCCTTGCAAAAGGAAAGAAATCGGTTCTTTATTTTTCAGTCAAGCAGGTGGCCTTGAGGCAGCTAACCAGCTGGCGGGAATCTAAATACCTTCGCCAAGACAAAAGCCAGTAGCATGATTGATGATCGCCTCATCCTACGCGATGAGAACCTCCCCCAGCCAATCGGCATGCAGAACTGCTATCGGATTATCACCGAACAAAACTGACTTAGAGCTTTAAATGAACATGCCCAAATCTCAGGCCCTGATTGGCTGGGACATCTACCAGTTCAATTCCACTTAATGCACTGATTTCAAGCAAGGTTAGTTCATTGTGAAGCCCTGGCTTGCTTTCTTAGACCTTGAATAGGTATCCAAACTCCCAGTGACTTCAATATATCTGCCTCAGAGTTGCAACTGGTCTGCCCCCAGAGTAGAGACTCTTCCTCCAAACATCTTGGAAGTATAGACTTCTGAGCAGCTCAGAGATTCCTCCCAAACCCCCTTTTGTTTCTCCTAGGAGTAAAACTACACCTAATAGTATACAGTCCACTTAATTAGAAGCCCACAAGCCAGGGTCTATCTGGCTACCGTTTGTTGTCGAGCACCCCAAGTACCTTGACAGTAGCAAGTAGGAAGACTTCCAAACACCCAGGTCATCACTCCAGAGAGCTATAAGGACACCACCAGGTGAGGGTAGGCCCAGACCAAACTGCCCCCGTGAGCTGGCACCCTCAACTGTCGATGGGTTCCTGCCGCTGCATGGCAACTCTCCTGTGTGTCTATGATCTCCTCTGGTCTCAAACCCAGGAGGATCATGAAAATTGAGATGAAAAGAACTCTCTCTTTTTCTAAAGTGCTTAGTGAACAAGCACTTTTTTTTTTTTTTTTTTTTTTTTTGGTTTAGGTTTTTGCCAACGGATGCATGCCCTCACCAGAGAGAAACAGAAAGAGGGAAAGTGAGAAAATCATCCCCCGGGGGTGACCATGCCACAGTCCCTTCTCCTCCATTCTCCTCCCGGGATGCTGGGCGTGCACATACATATGCCCAGTGTGAGTTTCAGACCACCAGGTCCAGGACTCTTTACCACACTACCTCCTAGCTCCAAGAGATCCTCTTTAATAAACAGTGAGCAAAAGTTTCGAACTCCACTTGCTCCTTGATATTTATCAAGCCTACTAATTCCTCAAAATTTTCATTAGTAAAATAAAGAAGAGTTGTAGAAATAAAACACAGGACAGTGAAATGCAAAGCAGGTAAGCCAACTTTCTACCGAATGGAAATCCCACCCAAGTGTCAGAGCTGCTCTTTCTGAAACCCTATATAATGCATGGGTCTGCAGGAAGCTCATGGAAATTGAAAATTATGAAAAAGCTATGCATAGAGTTCAAATTTTGGGCTCCAAAATAAATTCAAACTTGAATTTCATTTTTCCTCAAGCTTTTTAAAATCCCCTTGTATAATGGTGTCCTTTATTTCTAAGAAAAATCAAAGGTTGTTGTTTATGTCCTGGGAATCTTTTCCTTGGTAAGTGTTGGTATCACAGTTTGTAATGTTTGCTAGCTTTGGTATTTGAGCTTAAGAAAGAGATCCTTGGGACCAGAAGTTAGCATAATGGCTATGTCGCTGAATTCCCATGTAGTCGACCACAGTTCGAGCCCCGGACCTGGTGGCTTAAACTCACGGCAGGTGCGTGTGCGTGCGTGCCCAAGATCCCGAGAAGAGAAGGGAGGAGAAGGGTATGTGGTGTGGTCATCTCCCCTGGGGAGTGATTTCTCACTTTCTGTCTCTCTGTCGCTGTCTTTCTGGCGAGCGCATGCACCCTATAGCAAAAACCTCTCCAAAAAAAGAAAAAGAAAAGAAAAGAAAGAAAGAGACTCTTGGGACCAGTAGAGGGCATAATGGTTACATCACTGGGCTCACACGTGGTCGATTGCAGTCAGAGTTCCAGACCTGATGCTTGAAACTCACACAGGGCCATGTGGGTGTGCCCAAAATCCCAAAAGCAGACTGCAGGTGAAGGGATTGTGGCGTGGCCATCTCCCATGGGGTGATTTCTCTCTTTCTGTCTCTCTGTCTCTCCGGTGAGCACACGCATCCTATAGCAAAAATCTCTCAAAAGAAAAAAAGAAAGAGGCGCTTATGGAACGAAGCTGTCAGAGGCAAAAGGAGTTAACCAGCCACCCATCACCCTAAACTATTTCCTTCCACAAAGCTCAGGGTAAAAGCCAACAGGCACAGAAATCTTTCCTCTTCCAGCTCAGGAAGGTTATTTCCCTCCTAAAAACGGAACATCGGATCTGTCAAAAAATGCTCCTTATTAATCAGACAGAGACAGGATATTGAAGTTAGAAAGCTACTTGCTGAACCATCTCCCTTGTTTCAGGGAAAAGCTGAAATTCTAATGGGGACCCTGACTGTGAAGATTATAACAGAAGTGTGTGAGACAGAGAGTGCTAGTTAGAGGCACCACCTCCAGCCTAGAAACACAAGTCTTCTGATTAGAACCAAGAGAGCAAGCAATGGCGGAGGCACGGAGAAGCCAGGTGCCAGCCTGGCGCCTCTCCACGCCAGCTGGATCTGTGATGAGACCCCAGAGTTCAACAGCAGCTCCAGTCCCGTTTGCATTCTTGCCTTCTCTGCTCCTCAGCTGAAGCCTCTCCAGCAGACCTAGAATCGGTGCAGAAGAGCGATACCAGTTTTCGCCAAGGACTCAGAGGAGCCCGGGCTCAGCCATGAGGCTCCATGCTGGGCCTGCTTCCTGGCTGCCCTGCTCTTCCTGGGCTTCTCCCCAGGTGGCTGGAAGCCACCTGCTACAGACTGCATGACCCTGTGTCACGCAGTGGGCAGTCTAATTACATCTCCTTCTATGGGTGATCAAAGCTCAGTTACTGTTCTATCCGCAGGAAAGCGCAAGGTAGAGAAAAGTCTTTCTGTGGTTCTTTTCCACATTGACAGTATCCTTTATACTGGAGTTTTAAAGGGCGCGGAGAGGAGGCAGGGAGGGAAGGAAGGAAGAAAAAAAGGAAGGAAGGAAGGACGGACTACTTAGAGGACACTTGAAATCAAGACCGAGATCAAGAGTATGCCCGTGTGGCACGGAAGCAGAGCACTGCCAGGCGCCCAAGCAGAGAGGGCGAGGGTCACTCACCAGTGACCACTGCACATCCGAGGGCTGAGAGCAACCTCTTCCCAGCTGTATCACTCCCCGCATCTCACTCCAGTCCAAGCAGAGAGGGCGAGGGTCTTAATCAGAGAGGGGTCACAGAGCCGACCTGGGGAGCAGGAGAGGCTTAGCTGTTCGAATTGCCTGAGCAGCTTTCCCAAAATACCAACCATTCTTCTCCACCCCTCTGCCCTGAGATTCTGAGGCTGACCCACAGATAACAACAGGACGGGTGTCTGGGGGGAGAGCTCAGTGAAGTTCGTACTCAGCACTCTGACCCACCTACCTGACCGCTGTCTCTGCTGAAGATGATCGCTTGCTCATAATTACCCTTGAATCTCCAGCATTGTTTCCAGAAAGTATATTTTGCAACTGCAATAGGTTCTTAATATTTCTTGATGATAATTGCAATGACTCCATTACCAAATTAGCAGAGAAAGGGGACACTGGTGAGTGACCACTGCACATCCGAGGGCTGAGAGCAACCTCTTCCCAGCTGTATCACTCCCCGCATCTCACTCCAGCCTCAAGGAAGGTGACTCGCCTCCATTTCTACCCACGAGCCCCCAGAAGTTGGTGATATCAAATGACCAGCACAGGGACCAGCAGATGGCATAATGATTACGTTGCTGGATTCCCATGTAGTCGACCGTGGTTTGAGTCCCAGACCCAGCAGCTTAAAACTCATGCCGGGTATGTGTGTATACGTGCCCAAAATCCCAAGAGGAGAATAGAGGTGAAGGGATTGTGCTGTAGCCATACCCGCAAGGGGTGATTTCTCAATTTCTGTCTCTCTGTCTCTGTCTCTCCAAGCACACGCACCCTATAGCAAAAATATCTCTTAAAAAAAAATGATCAGCACTGACTCCCTCATGCCAATTACAAAGAGAGCACCCCAGAACCCCATCCACAGCTCGTGGGACCAGTATTCAGATAAGGATAGGAACACGGGGCAGAGAAGAGAGAGGATTTGGGAGAGGGTTTTCAGCAAGAACATCTACAGAGAGAGAGAGAGCAGTCCGAACCTGCAGCACAGAAGTTAAGCCCTGTGCATAGGGACCTGGATCTCACATGGCAACTGCAGTTTGAATCCTGGCCCCGGAGGCTAGAGAAACATGCCGGGCATATGCCTGCATACCCCAAATCTTGAGGAGATAGAGAAATGAAGAGGTTCTCTCTCTCCCTGTCTCCCTCTTTCTATCTTTCTGGTGAGCACACAAGCCCTCTGATCATTCTTTTAACTTAGAGAGAGAGAGCTGGGCCAAGCCCATGGCCTGTTGGCTATGTGAGCTGGATCCCACATGGCTGACCCCACTGTTCAAGTCCTAGACCTGGCAGCTTGAGAAACATGCCAGGAGTGTGTGCATGCACGCCTAAAATCCCCGAAGGAGGGAGACACGGGGGCGAAGGAGTTGAGGAGTGACTATCCCCCTGGGGATGTTTTCTCAGTTTCTGTCTCTGTCTCTCTCCAGCAAATGCAGTCACCCTCTGGCATATATATTGAGAGAGAGAGAGAGAACTGTCTTTAGAAAGGATTTGCTGGGGCTGGCAGGTGGTAAGGTGGTTTGGGTGCTGGACTCCCAAATGGCTAACCACAGTTCAAGTCCTGGACTTGGCAGTTTTCTTGCTTGCATTTTCTCTCTGTATCTCTCACTGGTAAAATTAAAAACAAATAAAATTAAATAAATAATTTTTAAAAAGAAAGAAAAAGAAAGAAAGGATTTGCTGCTGGGAGTCCTGTGAGTACTCAAAACCCTTTCAGGGAATGGGTGGGCCCTGGGCTCAGTAGGGGATTCAAGACACCGTGTCAGAGGGCGTCCCTATAGCTATATTCTCATGTGGCGACCAGAACAAGCCACCCAGAAAGGTGGGGTCCCCAGAGTTGCTCTGCGTCCACAGTATTCCAGGAGCCTGGCTATTATGAGTGGAAGGTGCAAAGACAGGGAGACTAGACGGGGAGGAGCCGGGGGCCGGTCCTGGCTCCTCCCTGCTGCGTCAGAGGAGGTGGTCCCATCCCAGCCCCTCCCCTGGCCCAGTCCTCGGGAGGCAGATGGTACATCCCTTGCCTTTCCCGTGGTTTCCACGTCACTGGAACGAGATGCGACGCAAAGTGGCAGAGCTTCCCCATTTGAAGACCAGAGACCAAGATACGTAGGGTCATCAGAAAAGTCCTGACGCAGTTCTCTGCTTTTCTCTGCAAAAATGCATCATGACTTTTCCTATGACCCAATCTTCATCTTGATGGAAAAGAAAGAGACCTACCTGCTCGCGTTCAGGGGAGAGGAGGCACCATGGCAGGTCAAAAGTATCAAAGAGAAACCCATATCCTGGAATACACCCATCTGCTTCCTATATGATTCTATTTCTAGAAATGAAGACGAAACACTTCCCTCACCTCCTTGAGAGTTCCTGCTTTATTTATCTCAGAGCCTAACTATGAATATGCATCCGATCTACACCGGCATCCCTTCTATAAATGGCCTCGTGGGCCTGGGTGAAATATGGATGATGGTGTAACATAATGGAAACCAGTAAAACACCATCGAGCTCTGAAAAAGAAAAATATTGACAAAGTAAATGCCTCCTACTTATGATAAATGCAGTAATAAAAAAAAAAAGACTATTAGAACGACTACCACATTCTATTTTGAGAATCTCAGTTTGCTTTCTTTAAAAGGCAGCAGAGGAGACAGCAGGTAGTCTGGTGACTGAGGTGCTGGACTCCCACATGGATGACCACGGTTCGATGGTTCGAGTCCTGGACATGGGGGCTTGTGTTCTTTCTCTCTGTCTCTCTGTCTCTCTGTCTCTCTCTCTCTCTCATGAGTGCATGTGCCATGTAGCAAATGAAATAATAATAATAATAGATAAAATTAAATTTTTAAAAAAGTAAAGAGAAAGGCAGCAGAATTAGTCTCTATTTCTGGAAATGAGGATGTGGTCATTTTTATCCTATTTTTCCGAACCGGAAGCTTTCAAAGACTCTAAGCAAACCTCTGCCTCTGGAAGGGTCAATCTGAAATCAGCAGATTTCAGAATGACACCTACGAAATATGGAAATAAATATGTTCTCCCCAGGCCGGGCCTGCAGCCAGACCTGCTTGCCTCATTCATCAAGCAAGTAGTTCGAGAACCCACAGTGGACCAGACGCAATGCCAAGTACTGGGTGTGTGAGAGTGGGAAAGACACACGACCCTGCCCTCCTCAGACGGCTGCAAGAACTCTGTTTGGAGGATCAGCTGTGAATCTGCATGGTAGAGATTTCAGTGCAATTGTAACTCAGCATCAAATTAAGTCTCAGTGTTTGGGGTTTTTTGGGTTTTTTTTTTCCTAATCTCACATTTTGCCCATGATAAACTACCAATATGTAAAGAGTTCATCAATAAGTTACTAAAAGATACATTGTAATTAGGACATGTCAGTCCTTTATACTGTAGGATACTGCTAAGAAAGGGATTCAAATGTTAAGAATAAATTGGCACTAGGACCAGCAGATGGCGCAATGGCTATGTCACTGGACTCCCATGTAGCTGACCGTGGTTCAAGTCCCAGACCCGGTGGTTTAAACTCATACCAGGTGCATGTGCGTATGTGCCCAAAATCCTAAGAGGAGAATGGAGGAGAAGGGACTGTAGCATGGCCATCACCCCGGGGGGGGGGGGGTTGGGGGGAGGTGATTTCTCACTTTCTCTCTGTCTCTTCAGTGAGTGCATATGCCCTATAGCAAAAATCTCTCTTAAAAAGAAGAAGAAGAAGAAGAAATTGGCATGTTGGTGGGCGTGCAGCGCTGTGTATTCTCAGAATTCGCTGTCAAATCTGTTGTTTAGCAATTTTTCTTTTTACTGCCCTGTGATTCCTATTGCCCAGGTGACAGGCAGCCTATCTACAGGGAAGAGAACCAGGAGCAACTGAGAAATATATTTCAGTCCCACCAACATTTTATTCATTCAATATTTTACTCATTCTGAAATAGGTAAATGCATTTCACATTAAATAAAGTAGTCCCTGTTTTCCCTTAACTTCTCTTCTAAATTGAGAAGATGTTCTGTAAACTTGCAAGAAATTAGTCTGTTTTTCCCTTCACTTCTCTTTCAAAATGAAGGAGATTTTCTGCAAACCTGTCTCTCTAACCTACAGATTCTGTCTCAGTAGATCAATGAGAAAACGTTTTTGACAAGTCAAATGTTCTTTTTTTTTTTTTAGGGGAGAAATCACCCTCTCTATCCAGGCTGCCGAGATTGTGGCTTATGTGTTCTCAGCCCCTCCAGCTATCAATCTGCGTTTCACGGCAGACATTGCCCAGATGTCCTGGTCACTGCACATTAAAGGCTTAGATGGCTGGCTTCTTAGGAAAGAGATTTAACATTAGCACATGTTAGATGTAAAGGAACATCCTTCCCCATTGAAAGAGAAATTTTATTTCTCAGGGAGAAAAAAATACAACATGTAGTCACTAGGATGCATTATGAACCTGTTATTGCGTGTGGGATTTATGATCAAGGTCTCGCTCTTCGGCGAGGACTCTTCAGCTAAAGACGGAATTACAGATTTCGCCACGCACCGAAACGTTTCGCAGACCTTTGGCGCCATCTAGCGACCAGAGCCTGCAGGTGTCACGAGCCTTTTTTCCTCTTGGAATTTAAAAAGCACGAGAGGCCCTGGCAGTGAACGCTCCAGAGCTCATACTCTAAACAGACTTGGCAGAAGACAGAGTTGGCCAGCACAGGAACTGTTGTGCCTCAGAACACTGTGCTGGGTCCATGACATTTCCTCACAGACTCCCGGAGAGAGAGCTGCAACCAGATCTCATGGCATTTTGAAAGGAGCCATTTTCAAATAAATCTGGGATGTCTTCCTGCTGTCTCTGCTTAGTCATCTGCTTGAAGCACTCGCTGGGAGGCCCAGGGTGTTCATGGGGTGGGGTGGGAGAGTGCATGCACAGGTGTGTGCGTGTGCATGCACGGGAGTGGGTGGGGGGGGGGGGGGC
>NW_006159595.1:2008425-2024010 GCF_000334495.1 Tupaia belangeri chinensis
GGGGTAGCATGAAAATACTCAGAGCTTATGCTGAGCTCGGCAGTGCCAACTGGCATCGGGAAGGGACATATGCAAAATCACACTCCACATGGCCTCTAAATTTAGATAAGCTGTCAATATCCTGCACTAGAGGGGCCTTCTTACTCCGTGCTCTGGTTTAAAGGCTTAAAAGCAGACGCCAAGTTCAGTCCATTGGAAAGCACAGACGGATAATGGCGCTGTCCGGGGAGGATGTCAAACAGCAGCTTAGACTATTGACGGAGCGTGATGGAGAGCCCACCCGCCTCACGGGAGCAGGGACTCAGGTTCTGTCTCCTTCCTCTCTCCAGCCCTGCATCTGCCAACAGACCCAGAGGCAAGTGGCGGGAGGCACATGTAACTGGTCCCTTTCTCTCGGCCCCCTCTGTCCTCCAGGAGCCACTGCCCGGCCCATGACCTTTAGGCCAATAGCTGGAAACCCGGATTCCATTGTACCCAGCAGTTCAATGTTCGCGGCAGCCGCAGGCAGGGTCTAGCAACCGCGAGGTGGCATCACCGGCTCCATACAGCTCAGAACGGCTACCACGAAAGTGTCATGTCTTAGAGATGTTCTGGAGAGCAGGCCAGGGGCCAAGGGTGAGCTAAGGTGACAGTGAGTACCTCCTCTACTCACTTCAGCTCAGGAACCCAGCAAGCATTCCTGTCCCCCTTCGGCCCATTCATTGTTCTTGCCTTATTTTTAAAATTATTTCTGCATATCAGTAGGGAACTTAAAAGTAAAACATGGGTAGGACAGAAATTCACCTTTTGGATTCCCTTGTCTATTTCCTCCCCCAAGCAGTATGTGTGCCTTTACCATCAAAAAGATGCCAGTTTCAGGGCCAGCAAGTGGTGTGGTGGTTAAGGTTTTAGATTCCCACATGGCTGACCATAGTTCAAGTCCCGGACTTGGTGACTTGCTTGCTCACTCATTCTCTCTTTATGGTCAAACTTAAATTAATTAATTGAATATTTAAATTAATAATTGTCTTTTGAAAAAAATTTTAAAAGATACTGGCTTCCTCATGAACTTCCTTCCTATAAAATAGGACTATTAACAGAATCTACCATGGGGCTATTGTGAGAAGTAAGAACACGAGCACACGGTGCTGAAGCTCCCTCAGGAAACGTCCACATGGGAACGCACACAGTCCCAGCAAGTCGAATGAGCAGGGCCAGGGAGCTAAAACAGACGATCTGCTCCTCAAAAAGCCTTCTTGGGGACCAGATGGTGGCACAGTGGGAACACAACTGGATCCACATGGTAAAGGTCCTGGGTTCATATCCAAGGACATGCCTGTGATACGGGCCCGCTGAGACCCGGGTAGACCACAGAGAGAAGATCCTGTTGCAAATCTCTCTCTCTTCTCTCTCTCTTTCTCTCTCTCTCTCTCTGGAGAAATAAATAAATAAACCTTTCTAAAAAGGAAAAGAACAAACCCTCTGCCATCTGTGGGTTGCTTGGCTCCCTTTGTTTCCAGGAAACGTGCGTCTCCTTTCCAGCACCTCAAGCTCCCTAAGGAGGGGTGGCATTAAAGGGTCCTGCATGGGACCAGCGGCCACAAATGCCACCCACAGGTCGGGAGACAAACAGCATCTGAAGGGAAGAAGTGGAGGCGCCGGGGGATGCCTCCTTGATGAGCATGCTGGGAGGCCTCTGGGACCCCCTCGGAGAAGAGGCCCTGGCTGCCGGCCGTGTGATCACCTGTCTTGGAATTTCTGAAAACCCTTAGGAGGCATTCTAAATGTACGCTTCCCCTTTCGGGGCAGACTTGGAATTTTAATTCTAGGAAACTATCTGAACAGTCCACTCAGGAGAAAGATTGACATATCACGGGTGGGGAAAAAAAAAAAAAAAAAAACCTCTTCATTATTCATCCTTACTGGGAAGACAAGTAATTTCAGCCTGATGAGATGAAAATGAGAAGAGGCAGAGAGAGAAAGCTAGCAAGATGAAGAGACAGGAAGGCAGGTGGGTGGACAGAGACGGTAGATAGATGCTAAGTAGGGAGGCAGGATGAGAGCCCGGGGTAACAGACGATAGGTAGTACGGGAATAGATGATCGATTTGGATAACGAATAGGCAGACGAGAGGTGGATGCACATGTAGGTACTAGGGAGATGACAGGCAGATAGGCACGGATAATAGAGAGACGGTACATACGTGGATGCGTGCACCTACACACACAGACACGGACAGAAATACACAGCGCTCTGCAGCTACAAAGGAGAGAGATAAAGCAAGAGACATGTTCAATCAGCCTTTTTGTTCCCCCCGGAGAAACACAATGGCCTCCTAGATTCCGGCCCGTCCATCAGCCCTTAGGAAGCTCATTGAGAAGTTTGGTCATGACGGGGTCCTTACACCAGAGCTCCTGGGAAACCTTGCCATTACCTCTTACAATTGCTGCACCTGCTCATTCGCTCCCGGGAAAATGTCAAGATCTTTTTCCTTTTGTGGAACGGAGGCTACGGTGAAGGCACTTTTCTTTTAGTGAGACTTTTTCTGAAGGTTTTTTTTATTTTTCCTTTTCCTTTTTTTCCTCCTACGATTCCAAAGATTTTATTTTAGACTGTGATGGAAAGCACAAAGAGGCATTCAGCTCGGCGCGCGGATTGCTAGAAACCCCTTCACACCGCACGGAAATGAGGGAGGCAGCCGCGCACACCGGCAGCAGTGTATAAATTCGGAAGGAGTGATTTCACAGAAGCAGACCGGAGTAGAATGAGGAGAAACATTCGTACGTCCTCTTCATCTCCAAGACGAGGGGGCTGCGGCACTTACGGTCTAATCTGTGACTACTCAGCCTCGCTTTTCTCCTCTGTGAAGCAGGAGCACGAGCGCGCAGTGATAAATTAATGGCAGCGTGGTATTCGAGGGCTGTTAGCAAAGCTGGAGCGTAGGCTTTCAGAGGCCCTGGGCCAAGCCTCACACAGCCTCGACCCCAGGCCTCCTTCCCCCTGGATTCCCAAGAAGTAAATCCACATAGGCGGCCTGGCTGGCCCCAGACTGGCTAGTGATTACCATTCTGAGTGTTATTTACTCGACAACCACATTAAGCACACACCTGTGGTGGGGAATATTTAATGCAGATGTTTGGGAAGCAGCTTTGCCAACAACGTCAGAAAATGCACGTGAGGAAATTATTCTCCTGGTCCCTTGATGGGTATTACGTCTTTTATTGTCTCTGTATTTTGAAGGATTTTCTTTTTTTAAAGATTAGATCGTAAAAGACTGCTCCGTGGGGAGCATGGAGAAGGGAGAAGGAGGGAGAAAGGTAAACAGGAGGCCCAGCCTGGGTGGCGTGGGAGGTAGCGTCCTGAAATGCGGTTCTGGGAGCCAGATGGCCGCCACACCAAGCAGGTGGGCTTCTGGACACAAGAGATGGCTCTCCTGGTGGACTACCTGGTGGGAGAGGGCAGACCCAGTGGCAGGAAGAGAGCTAACATAGACTCAGCCATGAGGACTGGCCAGTGAGGAGCAGGCTGCAAACCAAACGGAGCAGACAAACCAGGTTCCAGAAGGCAGTAGGACTTCCAGGAACAACTGTCTTCCAGGAAGACCGGAAGAGGGCATCTTTATTTTTAAGTTTATTTCTTCAATGAGTGAGAGAACAAATGAGTCAGAGAGCATTCCCAACAGGGTCTTTTTTTTTTTCTTTTAT
Organism: Tupaia belangeri chinensis; assembly: GCF_000334495.1. Classification (NCBI taxonomy): domain Eukaryota; kingdom Metazoa; phylum Chordata; class Mammalia; order Scandentia; family Tupaiidae; genus Tupaia; species Tupaia belangeri. Next base: position 2,012,109 of record NW_006159595.1, read on the forward strand.
TGGAGAGGTTTTTGCTATAGGGCACATGTGCTCGCCAGAAAGAGAGAGACAGAGAGACAGAAAGTGAGAAATCACACGCCGGGGGGATGGCCACAGTGCAATCTCTTCTCCATTCTCCTCTCGGGATCTTGGGCACGCACGCACACATACCCAGCATGAGTTTAAGCCACCAGGTCCGGGACGCGAACCGTGGTAGGCTACATGGGAGTTCAGCGACATAGCCATTACGCTAACTGCTGGTCCCTCTAACAGGGTCTTGATGCCACCACCCACGCCCAGCTTCAACCAGCCCTGCATCACAGGCCTCGGTGTGCTGCTGTTCTCAGATCTCCAGAGATGAAACCAGAACCTTCTCATGTGGGTCAGACTCACAGAACATCACATTGTACTGCTGCACCAGCTCTCTGCCACAAACAAAGGGGTTTTTTGGTTTTGTTTCTGTTTGTTTGTTTGGCTGGGATTTTTGCTAGAAGGTTCATGCACTTGCCAGAAAGAGACAGAGAGAGAGGGAGAAAGCACCCCTCCATGGGGCACAGTAAGCCATAATCCCTTCTCTTCCACCTCTCCATTCTTTCCGGATTTGGGGGTATGCATGCACATGTGCCCGGAGTGTTTTTTAAGCCACCAGGCCCAGAAGTCAAACTATGGCTGGCCATGTGGGATCCAGTTCATGTGGTGAATGCCGCGCTATGGGGACACTCCAAAGAGGAAACCTTAGAGGAGCTTTAGGTGTCAAAGTAGAACTACCCGGTGTCTCCCAAGGAGGCAAGAAAACAATGGCGATCTGGACTAGAGCCTGCGAGGTCACCCCTCGCAGGACGGAGGAGGGCATCTGAAAACCATGCAGAGAGCCGCCAGGACGGTGTGTGGCCCCTCTTCCCCTTTCCCAAAGAGGACGGATCGAGTTTACCGTTTTCATTGGGCCTTGGGGTTACAACATGGTGCTTTCCCTCGGGCAGTAAGTATGGCTAAAGACCTTGTGGACTCTCTCATATCTTAGAGGTAAGACAGCCTGGGGGTGGGAGGGTGGGTATCTTTTCCCAGAATGACCTAGGGATGGGGGAGAAACGTTTGAAGAAAGAAGGACAAAAAGATCACGAAGGTCACCGGGACTTCTTTTGGAGCCGAAGGTCCCAGCAGCCCAAAAGAAATCTGGCCTAAAAGGAACGAGTTACTAAGTATTCTATCCGAGCTCACTAAGCTACATCAGAGTCTGGGGTACAGGCCAGACAGCAATGAGGAGGGACCTCTCCCTGGCTTTCGTGTCCTGTGCATCTGCTTTCAGGCAGTCCACATGGGAGTGGATGTAATGAGAAAGGAACACACAGCCTGCACAAGCAATTGCACACAGCAGTGCCCAAGAGGAATCTCAGCAGCACAGAGACTCGATGTCTAAGGGTCCCACACCTCCAAAGTTCAAGAGGGAAGGTTAGAAGAACCAGTTTCCGACAGCATCCGGCCAGGTAAAGCAGGAGGGGATCTAGGGACGTCTCCAGGGATTTCTCACACAATTTAAAAGTGAAAAGACAGCTCTGATCGGCCTGGCTGCTGGAAGGCTGTTAGAGCATTCCTGGAATCTCTGCTAAGTTCCTGCAGTTACTTCTTTTCCCTTGTCCTGTCTTCCCACCAAGTAGCCCTGGAGCCCTGGAACTAGACGTTCCATACGCTACAGGAAACAGGAAAGCAGGAGAAAGAGCCTCCTACACCACGGCCAGACTCAGAGTGGGAAAGAGATACGGCTCCCAGAGGAAAGTAGGTAAGGAAAGCTCGTAGGGAGTGTGAGGGTCAGGCGAGAGTTCAGAACTGCCAGCCACAGGCCTAGGAGGGACGGAGTGCCGAGAATGGGACCCGAGGCTGCGAGAAGCCATGAGCACTGGTCTTAAATGTATACCTAACTCTGCGACCAAGAGCCGTCTTCTCACCTGTCTGGTTTGTGGCGATCAGTAAAGTGGGAGTTGGCTCCTTGACGGAGAAGCTGGCCAGAGCAGTGGGGTACCAAGCTAGGAGGTGTTGGAGGGCCCAGCTCTGGGTGAAGGGTCGAGGCACCTTAGAGAATGCACCATTGTTGTTAGAGAATTAATTTTTTAGTCTATGTGTATTTTTATTTCATGAGAGAGGGGAAGATAGAAAAAGAAGAGGCAGGGGGTGGGGGGTGGGGAGGCGAGCACCCTTAACAGGATTTCACAACACAATCCTCCCCACAGCCGGGCTTGCAGCACACCAGAATCACAGACACGTGTGCACCCGTGGACAAGTCAGCCCAGAAACAACCCTCTTCCATACGGCCTCCAGCATTGCTGAGCACTGCGCCACTGCTCCACCAAGGTTGGGCCCTGTCGTTAGAGAATTTTAAAACAGTAAGAAAACAGCCTCAGCTGTGCTGTTCGTCCTCCGCATCACGCACAGGCCACGGGAAGCAACGTCTGCCAAAACGCGCCTGGCTGGTCAGGTGTTTGGTCTCACTCCCTGCCCGGCTGGTCTGCTGTAGGGCCAGAGAGGCCTGGGTTGGCAAGAGACGCGTGGAAGAGCTTCCCGTGCCCCTCGGCCCTGTCTGATGATCAGATCTCCATGAACGCTGAAACAGCTTCACTGAGCAATTCAGAAAGGCAGCGTCGTGGGAAGAATGGCCCCGGCCGTATCAGGTCCTACTTCCCGGAACCTGCAAATGTTACCTTATTTGGCAAAAACTTCACAGATGTGATTAAGTTAAGGTTCTTAAAACGGGAAGATTATCCTGGATTATCCCTGTGGGCCCTAAACGCAATCACAAGTATCTTTGTAAGAGCAAGGTAAAAAAGAGATTTGACGTAGACAAATAGAAGGCAACGTGGCTGCTCTGGGCAGCACCAAGAGCTACGAGAGGAGGGAAACAGTCTCTCCTGCCGCCTCCGGAGAGTTCACAGCCCCACCTACACCGGCGAATCCCGCCTTCGGAACTGTAATAGAACCAATTACTTGTTTTAAGCCACCGAGCACCGTCACTTGTCACAGCGGCCATAGGAGGCGAACACGTCTAGCACAATGAATGGAGAACGTCTTCTTCAAGGAGGATTACAGTCCCCGGGTATGGGATTCCATTCCATCACTCCACGACTCTCTTCCATCTGTGCCATTCCAGAACATAGCAGGAAACAGTAGAGAGAAAGCCTTGTGAACACAAAGTTGGGAAAACAACTCTTGACAGCTCTCTTCCCCCTCCAGTTAATCTCTGGCAAACTCCAGCCCTAAGAAAGTGGTGCCTTTGGAACATTACATTTGATTTTCCACAGAACCAGCATACATGCAGTTCAGAGGTCCCGCCTGGGCTTGGATGTTTGCACTCAAAATGACACCCTGGAGAGCCCAGCAGTTAGCATAATGGCTGTGTCACTGGACTCCCATGTAGTCGACCATGGTTCGAGTCCCAGACCCAGCGGCTTAAACTCACGCCGGGCATGTGTGTGTGCATGCCCAAGATCCTGAGAGGAAAATGGAGGAGAAGGGATTGCGGTGTGGCCATCCCCCCCGGGAGGTGATTTCTCGCTTTCTGTCTCTCTGTCCCTCTCTGTCTTTCTGGCAAGCATGTGCACCCTATAGCAAAAACCTCTCCAAAAAAAAATGACACCCTGGAGAACCCCTGGAAAGCCTTCCCAGTGGGTGTGAAGCCTCATGCTCTAGCCTGGGCTGTCTGTCCCTTTAGTAAACATCTGTGTGTGCCGTTCAGACAGAAGATCATTTATCCATTGCGTGAAGCGTTTCATTAGTGACCTACTTTCTCATCCGCACATCACAGAAACCAAAATTCCCTTCACGGTGAAAACAGAATCAAGCCAAGGGCCCAAATAAACAGGTTCTGGTTTAAGCCCAAATATGCAAAAGGAAACGACAGGCTCATCCGGGTTGGATTTCCCCCTTAACAGAAAGAAACACCCTCACAGTGGTGCAGCAGTCAAGTGGACACTCTGCTAGGCCGACCCCCATGGGAGGGCTACCAGTTCAGAACTGGAGACCTCCCTGAGTACACCGGGCATGCCCGTGCCCAGGAGCTGGCCTGGCTCGTCCTGGGCGTGAGTCACGGGGTCAGGCCATATTGGGGTATGCTCGTTCTCCTTCTCTCTCTCTCTCTCTCTCTCTTGTGTGTCACGGAATAAATAAAATTAAAAGTAAAAAGTAAAGGGGCCAGCAGGTGGTGTGGTACTTATGGCACTGTTCTCCCACACGGCTAACCACGGTTCGAGTGCCAGACCTGGTGGCTTGAAAATCTCGTTGGGCACATGTGTGTGCATTCCCAAAATCCTGAAAGGACAATGAAGGGGAGAGACTGTGGTGTGGCCATCCCCCAGGAGGGGGATTTCTCACCTTCACTCTCCCTGTCTCTCCCTGTCTCTATGCAGCAACTGCACATAACCTACAGGAAAAAAAAACTTTAAAAGTAAGGAAAAAAGAAACTTAAAAATCAGTACAATGCCATGCAAAATAAGCATTAATACTGGTGAATAAACTTACTGAAAAAGGAGCTGCCCTTGTGGCTTATCCTTGCTGTGCCTCTCATTTTTGGTCAGCATGCTTCTAGAAAGAAAACCTTATCGGTCATGAATTTATGGGAATCAAAACATGGTTTAAATACACTGAGGAAGAATTGCTCACGAAAGAAATCTCCCTGCAAATTCTTTCATAATGTGAGGACTCCATTTTTAATTTATTTTTGATGAAAATCTGGATTCTCCCCCATCATATTTGCTTAAGGAGAGGTACAGATTTACAAGTACAAATTCAAGTGAGTTCTGCTCCACTGCCAAGGTTAATTGCCGTCCTTCTTTCAAGGAAAGCTAGGATTCTAGGCCTCCGCTGTGCCACTTTGGCAAGCGTCAACTTGCCTGACCCTAGGAGAGCTCCCACAGCAATTTCCACATCTTACACCCAGAGCAAGGGACATTAGGACCACTGGGCCAGAAAGTCATCAAGGGTCTCAAGTTAGCAAAACAAACCTAAATTTTGGAGGGGGGAAGGTTTTAGTGAGCAAATAATAAAGGTAATATTGACATTAATACAGAAAAATAAAACCAACTCAGTCTACTCTCATTCTATAGTGTTACTAGTTATGGAAATAAGAGGTGAGGGGACGGGGGTCAAGAAAAGAAAAATAAGTGAAGAGGGAGAAGGGAGGAAAGTAGTCAAAATTAAATAAGAGTTAAAGGAGCAAGTTTAAATACTCGGAATAAAAGTTATAAAGAGAAAAAAAGACTCAATTCCAGAAATTTTTTTAAAAAATCTCCTTTGAGCCTGGACTTATAAAATTAAAAGGACCCCCTGGACTATTAGTTTCCTGCAGTTGTACATCTTTTCTCCTTAATGGGAAAGAGAAGGGAACACGAAGAAAGGAGGGAGTCCGAGGTAGGTGTCTCACAGGGCTTCCCGGTATTGTGATCCTCCTGCCCCAGTCTCCCAGTTAGCTAGGATTACATGCACGTTCAGCTTGGTCCGGGAACTGAACTCAGACCTCCCATGCAGCTTCGAGCCTCCCTAGTTTTGTACCACCCGTGCACCACAGTGGGTGGCCACGTACAATGTCTTACAGTTTCCAAACGACCCTCCCTCCTTTTTGATCCTCGTAACATCACCCCCAATCTATTCATCTAAATTATGCTTAGGATCTTAGTCAACTCAGGACCAGCGGATGGCATAACCTTTATGTCGCTGGACTCCCATGTAGTCGACCACAGTTGGAATCCCAGACCTGATGAGTTTAAAACGCACGCTGGCACATGTGCATGCGTCCCCAAAATCCTGAGAGGAGAATGGAAGAGAAGGGATTGAGGCGTGACCATGCCCGCCTGGGGGATGATCTCTCGCTTTCTGTCTCTTTATCTCTCTCTCTCTCTCGCCACCTCCTCTTCTCTTTCTTCAACAACCACACACATCCTATAGCAAAAAAATAAATAAATAAAAAATCTCTAAAAGAAGAATCTTCGCTCAACTGCTGTAACAAAACACTACGGATTGGGTGGTTTACACAATGGACACTGATTTCCCAACAGTGCTGAAGGCTGGGAAGGCCAAGGTCAAGGCATCAGAAGCTTCAGTGTCTGCCGAGGGCCATCTCTCTGCCTTGAGTTCAGCCCTGCCTTCTCGGCAGATGTTCACAGAGCCTTTCCTGGTTTGTATGCGCTCAGGGAGAGAGAGAGCACTCTCGTGTCTCTTCTTTTAAGGGCTAATCTCATTGTGTGTGTAGGGGGGGGTGCTCTAATGACCTCAGCTGAGCCTAACTCCTCCCAAACACCCCATCTCCAGATAACAACCACAGTGGGGGTTAGAGCTTCAGCATATGAATTTCGGAGAGGTGTAAATATTCAGCCGTCACATAACCTGAGCCACAGGTACGTAGTGAGGTCAAGAACTGGAAAGACCCTCGGATGACGCTGGCATCGGGTGAGCAAGGGAGGGAGGAGAAAGCAGAGGAAAGGCGCTCTAGAAGGCTGGTGTCTGCCTTAGCCTGCCCTACAGAGAACAGGGTGGGGAGTTCATTTTGGATCCTCCCATCTCTGGATAACATCCCCTCTCTTGGGGCCCCGGTGACCTGGCTCTCATCCCAATGCTGTAGACTGAATGTGTCACCCAAAGATCATATATTGAAATTCAACCCCCAATGTGATAGCATTGGAAGTGGATCCTTGGGAAGGTAATACGGTCTTGCAGGTGCAGCTCTGATGATGAGGTTGGTGCCCTTAGAAGAGAAGACTTTGAAGAGCTTTCTTTCACGCTTTCTCTACCATGTGAAGAAACTGCAGAGTTCCCACCAGAATCTAACCATGCTAGATCTAACCATCCCGACCTCAGATTTCCAGCCTCCAGAATTAAGAAATCAATGTTCGTTGTAATCATCCAGTCTACAACATTTGTTATAGCACCGCAAACTGACTGAGACACTCCCCTCGCAAACACCTATCTCTACTGTTGTCCCAGTAATTGTTCAACCACTCCTTCTCCAAAAAGAACAAAAGCCCTAATTTGTGGGATTTGCTATTTGACTGTTGTAAATGCTCTAACTTTGGCTAATTTCAGGCAACCAACTCAGACATCACTGAAGGTGGAGTTGGAAAGATAGGCACGGAAGAGATACATTCGCTGTAAACAGCCTGAAGGCACAAATCATTGTAAAATATAAAACAGATCAGAAATAATGAGCTTTCAGTATTTACTACCTTGGTTTCTAACATAATTTTAATGTAAATTTATATCACTTAATTCTTTATATATATATATATCATAGGACATGTGCATGCATGAGAGAAAGAGAAAGATGGAGAGAAGAGAAATACCCCCAATGAGGCCAGTTTATATCACAACCCTTTTTCCCTCCATTTCTCTATCTGGTCAAGATTCCTAGCATGGGGGACCAGCAGGTGGCTTGGTGGTTATGGCACTGGACGCTCCCACGTGGCCAACCAGGGTTTGAGTCCTCAATCTGGTGGCTTGCTTTCTCACTTCCTCTCTCTAACCTCTTAACCTCTGTCTCTCTCTCTCTGGTCAAATTAAAAACTAAATGAATGAATAAATAAAATAAAATAAATAATTATTTTTTAAAAAAGATTCCTAGCATGTGTGCATATGCCTGGCATGTTCTTTATGCCACCAGGACAGGAATTTGAACCCTAGTCAGCCATGTGGAATCTGACTCACTTTCCACAGGGCTTAACAGCTGCCCTCTAGGGCCCTATATAATTTAAATCTTAATAACAAAGCCTGTATTTAACCAGCTCCCAAATTTACGCAAACTTTACTGGCTCTCTCCATTTGTAGGGTTGGCTGCATAAACAATGACCCCCACCTCCTCCCCACCTAGGCTCTACTTCTAGTTTCCTAATGCAATTTCTAATTGCTGAGAGGGGGGGGGGGGTCCAAGGGAGTAACTGCAGGGATTACAGTTTAGGCAACTTTCAGATCTGTGAAGTAGATGTTTCTTGGTCTCCGCTCAAATGATAAGTGTTTTTTAATAAAGAACTCTGCCACCAGATAATGGTCTCATGCCATTTAGTGAGGTGCTGTCCCAGCACTTCATGAAAGCTGGAACATGTACCACAAACTCAATGTGACCCCCAAATACCAGGCTCAAAAATGAAAAATAAATCCCGGCAATCACTTGGTTTTGGCTGAATAATGCCAAAGGACTGGTATAACTAAAATACTTTTCTGTTCTGAATTGACTGGGTATGTTGATGTTGCATAGACAAGGCCATATTTCTCAACACAGCCACATACACACCACCCATCAAAATCTTTCAGAAAAAGGCTCACGTAGCCTTGAAAAGCAGGCTGCCTGCTCCGCTCCAACGCCCTTGACTGGAGGTTTAGCTCCCTCGCTCTTCTTTCCAAGCACACAATATTTGAAAAAAGGACAGCAGAGCCTGCAAATCCTCTCATCAAAGAGGCATTGACTTTTAATTTTACAAATGTGGCTCTTTCCCATAAGGAATAGAGGGAATTCATTAGTAATCATACTCGGGAGACTTATCCCACCTGCATGTTTCTTTCTTCTGGCTATCATATAATTACACCCCAGATTTCTGATTACAGAAACTTCTCTCCTTAACCGCCATACGATTTTAGAATCTCTCCTTTTCCAATCTTTCCTTCTCTAGTCAGCCTTTGAAAAGAAAAGAAACAAGAAACTGGCCAAGTAGACGTGCAAGCAGTTCTGAGTGTGGTTATACCTTCACAGAGCGTGCTTTATCTCAGGGAAAAGCCAAGGGTGGGAACCCTCCGCCAGCGAGACCATCAACAGCTCCAGGAAGCAATTCAAATGTGCATCCTTCTTGCAATGGGGTGCAAGTCCACTGACCCTCACATAGGAATAAAAGCTCACTTGAAACATGCGATCCCGGGCCAGTCTCATGGCCGAGTGGTTAAAGAAACTAGATCCCACAAGGCCCGCCACAGTTCAAATCCTGGGCCCAGCAGCTTCAAAAGCACACCCCTGCTTCTATGCACCCAAAACCAAGGCAGGATGAAGAAATGGAGGGGCAGCGGTTGCAATGTGACCACTCCCCACTGTGGTGTTTTCTCCCCATTTCTCTCCCTCTACCTCCATTCTCTCTGGCCAGCAGCATGCACCCACTGGCAATTTAAAAAAAAAGAAGAAGTCAAACAAAACAAAACAAAAGATCTGTTCGGTGCCATAGATATACCAGTCCTATAAATACCTTCACATGCTATAGTCTGCCTTCAGCATGGTTTTACCACCTGCCAAAGCACGCAGGGAAGGAAATTAGGGGGCTCAGCAGCCTTTACCACTGGCCTCACAGAACTCCTCCTTCTACTCCAGTGGAAGCAAGGCCATTTCTAAAGCCCATCTGTACGAATGTGCACCCGGTGTACGTGCTCAGCAAGCAGTTGTGCAGTGATAGTCCAGGTGTGCAAAACATGGGAAGAGCTGCTACTTCGAGAAGGAGGTGGCACTGACAAGGGCTCCAATCCACCGGTGGCTCCCCTCTGCCCACAGCAGACACGAGCTCTACGTAAGGGAAGAGCCATGAAACGTCTGAGCAGTTGCACTCTCCTCACTACACCCACTTCTCATTTCTTCTTTCTAAAAAGAAAATTCCTCCTTAGCCTTCTGTTATTAGTCTCCAGTGATGAACTGTAGCCTAGAAATTCTGAGAAAGAAGCTGCTGAAATTATCATTCACGCCTTGTTCCAGATTGCTCTGTGAGCTGCATTCGGCATGTTCTGCATGCAGGGACGAAGGCCCCGTCCCGTGTGTCTTCCCAGTTCAATCAACTGTGCTAAGAACTGTCACAATAGCCCTTGACGATGAGAAAATAAAATTTAGGGGAGAACAGAAAGCCTGACTTGCATAGTAATCCTCACGTGCACCTGTTTCCCCCTCTTGTTTCGCTTTCCCCCCTCGTCGACGATGTTTGCAAACCTTTTTTATCCACCTTAATGACAAAGGAAAAGGAATGGGTTCTTTTTCCAGGTTGGATAATTGCTTCTGAAGTGTTGTCACAATCTTCCAAATGACTATATTTCTTTCATGTCAGACCACTGTGATTTCCACACAGCACAGGTTGCGGTTTTGTTCGGGTTCTGGTCTGCTGAGAGCCTTGGGGGTTTTGTTTTGTTTTTTTTGCTTGTGGCTTTTTTTTTTTTTTTAAAGAAATAGACAAAGCGAAACCAAATAAGTCACAATGATAACTTATGACAGAAAAATCAACATCCGAATCAAATGATAATAGCTAGAGCCAGCAGCGGGGAGAGGATGCGTCTTGTGCCAAGAAAAGAATGGCAGGAAAGTTTATTTAAAACTGATCGAAACCCACTAGGAGACACAATCCCATCACCGTTTCCCTTTGGAAAAGCAGTTTTCAGAAGCCCCAATTAACCTTAATTGAATTCTGCCTTAGTAATATCTGGAATTTTAATTGACCGGGAGGGTGATCATAAATCTCCGTTCATAATGCGGCTTAGGCATTAGTCAATCCCCGGATGGCCCACAGCCTTGTCATGCGGGGGGCTTAGCTATTCTGCGGGTGAGACTGGGTTTTAGATCATAGAACAAACGTTTAAAAGAGAAAGCCCCTCACCATCAGAGCCAGCCTGAAAGTAGCTTTGGCGTAGAATGGCCCCGAACCACGGTGGTGGCAGCTGAATATGTTACCAAAACACAAACAGAAACACCAGCCCTCCTGGGCCCCCAAAAAAGAAATCATCCCTCCAATGATTTAAGATAAGTGTAGTATTGTTCAGGTTTCTTTTTTTTTTTTTTTTTTTTTGGAGAGGTTTTTGCTATAGGGCGCGTGCACTTGCCAGAAAGACAGAGAGAGACAGGGAGACAGAAAGCGAGAAACACCCCCCAGGGGGGATGGCCACGCCGCAATCCCTTCTCCTCTGGGGATCTTGGGCACACACTCACATGTGCCCGGCATGAGTTTAAGCCACCGGGTCCAGGACTTGAACTACAGTTGGCTACATGGGAGTCCAGCGACATAGCCATTACGCTAACTGCTAGTCCCAGATTTCCTCTTTTTAAAAAATCAACCATCACATGGCTGGCCCCATGATGTGGTGGTTAAGGGAGGTGCATCCCACATGGCCAACCACAGTTTGAGAAACACAAGTGCAGACATGCATGTCCAAAATCCCAACAGGATAAAGAACAGAGGAGAAGGGATTGAGGCATGACCACTCTCTATAGGGAGGAGGGGGAAGGAGAGTGCTTTCTCTTTCTCTCTTCAATTCTGTCTCTCTCTAGAAAGCACACATGCCCTCTACCAATTAAAAATAAAAGATCAGTTCATGCCTATTTTATGAAAATGCTGAGGCCAGGGAGATGTTTTTAGAATTGCCCGAATATGACTATTTAACAAGAAGATCCTCAACTAGGTTTGAAGGGAACCTGTCAGAATGACCCAAATGCCTATTCAGAACCCCAAAGGCATACCCAAACTGAGAGAAGAGGCTTGTCTGTGTCTTTTGAAGAAAAAACTTTTTTGCCCTGGTGGATTCTAATTTGGAGTCCCCTGCTATCCTCCAAATCCACCACCTCAGGTTGAAAAACCATGGCTTTAGTCAAATTGACAGGCCAACTCAGTCAAACAACCAGGCTGATTGATTTTTGTTGCACTAAATTGAATGGATGTTTGAGTTAACTAAATTCACCGGTTATTCTGAAATCGTCTAGAAATAGTTCAGATGTGATTTGACGTGGTGGGAGAACCCGTGGTTTGGATGGATAAGTTACTGTCTTATTCCTCCCTATGCCACCCACACATTTTGACCCTCTACCACGGTCAGAAAAGCCAGGCTATTTCACTCATATAAAGATTCTTCACTTCGTTTATTTTGGGGTTTTTTTTTATTCAAATATTCACTAACGTTGCCCAAAAAGATCATTAAAATCTTTAAAAAGATAAACAAAGGGAAA
>NW_006159595.1:2024041-2034829 GCF_000334495.1 Tupaia belangeri chinensis
TTATGTACCCTAGCCAGGTGCAGCAATGAGGGAAAAGGTGAATTTAAGAGTCCTGATGGGGCACAGGCAAAATTAGTCACTCTTTTAGAGATTCCCAACTCTCCTCTCTCACACCAACTCAGTTTCTTTCCGTTGTTCCTGGTGAAGTTGGTCAGAAGTGCATTAAGAGAACTGACTATGCAAACTCAAAGAACAGGACCATCCTTCACGTTCTAATTCTTTTTCAATGTCATGAAGAACCCCAGAAGTGATCAGTTAGACTAAAACTGACAACCATCTCTTTTTACCGTGCACACAGTCTCCTGAAACTGGAAAAATTGAAGGGAAAAGAAGTAATAGCTATAAATATTACTCTTTATCAATTTTATGAGCCAGTGGTGGTGTGGTAGTTAAGGAAGCTGTATCCCACATGGCTAACTAGGTGGCTGTGTTCCAGACGCAGCAGCTTGAAAAACACACCAAGTGCATGTGTGTGCATCCCCTGAATCTCATAATGAGGAAGATTTGGAGAAGAGATTGTGGTGTGACCATCCTCCTCATGGGGGGGGGGGGATTTTTTCTCCCTCTCTCTCTCTCTCTCCTTTCTGTCTCTCTCTGGTGAGCACATGTGCCGTCTAGCAAATTTTAAAAGTAACAATAATTTTATAAATTGTGTGCTATCTTTTTTTAACCTACACATTGGGTTGTCGGAAAAGTCATGACACACTTTTGCACAACAAAACAGTAAAAAGACATCATGAATTCTCCAACAGCCCAACGGTTTGTGCTTCTCCCTTTCTCTCTGTCTCTCTCCGTCTCTCTCTCTCTCCCTTTCTCTCTCTTCCATACACATTTTGAAGTCTTCTGATCTAAACCACACTTTTCAGGAATGACAGTGAGAAAAAGGGAATCAGAGCTGTTAAGGAAATCTAGACATCAATTAATTTTGCCCCCCGCTTGCTATGTAACTTTTCAAGCCTCCTTGGTAAGTGGGAATAAGAATGTCAATGATTGATGAAAGCTAAAGAAGAGGCCTGCAGAACAGGACCCAGATGCTAATTATATTAATTCCCTCAATATACCTCATTTAGAATAAAAATATCAAGAAGAACAAAGGGAATTACATAAGCAAATCTGGCATCTATATGGCATAAGGATGGGAGATCGGCATTAGCGTACTGCTATTTGTTCACCGTTGGCCTATTTTATGAGATGTCTCCAATTACCTATAATTAAGGGCACATCACAGAGCAAGGCTAGAGAGAAGACAGACTGCTATTTCAGAATCAATCTTTAATATTTAGGCCAATGTTTCCAAAGTGTGGTCAGGGCATCCTCATTACCCTGGGTCCCTATTATCAGTGTAGACTCCTGAGCCCCACCCCAATTTACTGAAGCACACCACTGAGAGTGGAGCCTAAGAATGCGCATTTTGCCAACACGCAGATTACACATACACTAATTAAAGCTGGAAATCACTGAGGTAGGCAATGACAACCATCCCTTCTGGGCTCCAGGTGATCTCGTTTAAAAATGAACTCAGGAGAAGGTTTTTCCTGATCTATCATTGAGTAGGCAAACTGAATCAGAGTTCTTATTTCATTCTGCTGTTTAAGTAAGAAAAAAATGAACTAACAGCCTCCAGGACTAGAAAGTCAACTGTTCGTAGTAGGTTGATGGAATAACTTCTTTGGGTCGGTTACAAGGCTGGAAAAGCCACAGTTGATGATACTGGCCAGAAGGCCATCAAGAGACTTGGTAAATCAGCTGGCTTTTGCAGTGGGACAAACTACTTCAAAATGTAGTGGCTAGAAGAAGCCATCGTTCGTGATTCTGAAGGTTGGTTAGTGATTTTGTGGTTGACCTGGCTCAGGTGGGACGTGGTGGCCAGGATAGCCTCACTCACCTATCTGGGGACACGGCAGACACTGTCCTGTCTCTGCTTTCCAGAGTCTCCTTCAGTAGACTGGCCAGGTCTTCCTGGTTCGGGGGGTTATGTGTCAAGGGGGCATGCAGATTCATGCAACACCCTCAGGGAGCAGGCTTCAAATTGGCATCACATCGCTTCCACCTATTTTGGCCAAGAACAGCCCAAAACCAAAGGACCAGCAAATAGATTCTGCCTCTTAAAGGAAAGTGGTACAAAGAACTCAGGGACACTTGCAATTATAGTTCATACGGATGCAAACGCATAAATAGGAGATTCTGGAGCATGAATGGTTCTGAAAACAGATCCAAGTAGATGTAGCACAGAGTTGATAGTAATCTTTGTGCTCTGTGCACGCTCAGCAAGGCGCTGACTACATGGCCTCCCTTCACCTGATAACCTAATAACTCTCATTCTCTTCATATCCTTTTCAACCGTGTGTCCCTTTTTCTTTTTCCTACTCTCCTTTTCAGAAATAGTGAAGCTCCTTTATGATGCTCTTCGTCTCAGGTCTGGAATACAGGTTCAGGATAATGCTTTTCCCCAAGTCAACCAGCCTCAAAACCTCTGAGTCAACCTTAACTTGTCCCTCTCCCATCCCCCTCACAGTTGGGCTACCTCTGCAATACTTTCATGTGCCCAGAGCACATCCCCTGCTACACATCCATACCGCCATCACCCTTACTCAGGCTTTCGTCACTCCACTATTTACTGGTTAGGAGACTTTGGCAACTTCCTTTAGGTTTCTATGCCTCTGTTCACTTACCTGCAAGATGGGGACAATAACGTGCTTATCTACCAGAGGAGGGGATGAAGACTAAAAGAGATATTCTGTATAAGTATGTAGCACACAGTTGAGCATGTTTGCAAACGCTCATTGACCGTAACTGTAATAGTCACCCTACCACAATACTTTCTTCTTTTTCACATGATTCTATCTCCAGCTCAAAAAATATCCCCACTGGGTCAGCAGCAGTAGCATGCTCTGGTAGATGCTGCTGCTTAGCAGGCTAAGGCCACATGGGAGGCCTTGGAACAAAATTCCGCACCTATCCTAAAAGACAGTGTGGTGGCACATGCTTGCAATTCCAGCAGCTAAGGAGGCTGAGGCAAGATGATTGCAATATAGATAAATTCCTCAAGCTGGCATTTAAGGTCCTTCACATCTGACCATCTGATACCTTTCCATCCTTCCTTGTTCTTCCCCTCAAAATGCTCCATTCTTTTAATGACGATTCTTACCCTTTTCCATCAATCTAAGTCATATTCGTCCTTCAAGACATGTACCCACAAACACTCAGTGACCACCTACCCACTCAGACTGAATAATTTATGATAAACAGAGATTTGTTTCTTACAGTTCTAGAGGCTGGGAAGCCTAAGATCATGGTGCTGGCAGGTTTGGCATCTGGTGAAGGCCTGTCCTCCACTTCCGAGGTGGTGCTTTGAGTATTGCATCCTCCAGAAAGGAAGAATATTGTCCCTCACATGGCAAAAGATGGAGAAGGGGGCAAACCTACTTCCAAAAGCCATTCTGATTGTACACATTAACCCATTCCAAGAGCAGAGTCCTCCTCACCTAAACACCTCCCTTCAGACCTCACAACACTGTTCCAGTGGTGATGACGTTTTCAACCCATTACTTAAATTATAGAAGGGCCAGCAGGTGGCATGGTGGTTAAGGGTGCTAAACTCCCACATGGCCAACTACAGTTCAAGTCCTGAACCTGGCAGCTTGCTTTCTCACTTTCTCTTTTTCTCTCTCTTTCTGTTCCTCTCTGGTCAAATTAAAATAAGTAAATAAATAAAGTTAAAATAATTCTTTACCAAAAATCTTATAGTATATTGTTACCATTTTTCTATTTTATTTTTGCTAATGTGTTTAATCTCTTACAGTGCCTCATTTATAAATTAAACTTTATTATAGGCATGTATGAGTAGGAAAAAATGTAGTATATATAGAGTTCAGTACTATCTGCAGTTTCCTACACCCACTGAGGGTCTTGGACGGTATCCTCATGACTGTACAGTAATGTCCTCAAATACAAAAACAGCTCACAATCCCTGTTGCAGGTAGCTCTGTCACCTCAAAAGACACCTTATCTAGTACACATTTTTTTATTCTCCAATCTACAACCTCAGCCTCAAGTGACTCTTTCTTCCTTTAAACATCCAAAATAATATGCAGTCAACACGTGGTATCCAGAGGGAATTGGTTTCAGGATCTCCTGTGGATACCAAAATTGCAGATGTACAAGTCCCTTATATAAAATGGTGTAGTATTTGTGGGGCTGGCAGGTGGTCTGGTAGTTAAGGCACTGGACTTCCACATGGCCAATTATCGTTTAAGTCCCAGACCCGGTGGCTTCCTTTCTCACTTTCCCTTTCTTTGTCTCTCTCTGATCAAATTAAAAAATAATAATGACAAATATAAATAAATATTCTTTAAATGGAGTGATATTTGCATATAACATATGTAAATCTTCTGTATAGTTTGAATCATGTCTAGATTGCTAATAACACCTAATACAATGTAAATGCTGCATAAATAGTTGTGACATTGGATTTTTTTGTTCATATTATATTTATTGTAGTATGCACTTTTTTCTTGTTTTTCTTTTTTTGGAGAGGTTTTCGCTATAGGGCGCGTGTGCTCGCCAGACAGACAGAGACATAGAGACAGAAAGCGAGAAATCACCCCCCAGGGGGGATGGTCACGCCGCAATCCCTTCTCCTCCATTCTCCTCTCGGGATCTTGGGCACGCACGCACACGCGCCCGGCGTGAGATTTAAGCCACCGGGTCGGAGACGCGAACCGCGGTCGACTACGTGGGAGTCCAACGACATAGCCATTACGCTAACTGCTGGTTCTCTTTTCTTGTTATTTTTGATCTGCAAGTGGCAATTGGTTGAATCCAGCCAACGTATATTTTTTACTATATGTTTTTCTCCTGGCTTTTGTGCCACACCTCGTTTCGTGGTTGTGGCTGATCTCACACACTGGATTGTACTGCAGGCTCTTGGAATTATATCTTGTCATCCAACTTCCTCGAATATGTTTAGTGTGTGTAGACCAGTGCCATACATATAACAGACCCTCAATAAACATTTTCCAAATTAAAAGATAGGTCTAACCCTGCATTCTCAGCATCTTGGACTATAAGCATCACATTTTGATCTGTAATTTAGCTGACCCGATATAATAATGCATCATGACATTACTATGTTTTATTGTATCGATACACAAACGCACACGATCACTGCCTCAACTTCTGCCCATATATATACACACACACACACATATATATATATATATGTATGTGTGTGTATGTATATTTTTGGGGGCGGGGGAGAGGTTTTTGCTATAGGGCTCATGCACTCGCCAGCCAGACAGAGACAGAGAGACAGAAAATGAGAAATCACCCGCAGGGGGGGATGGCCACGCCGCAATCCCTTCTCCTCCATTCTCCTTCTGGGATCTTCGGCATGCACGCACACGGGTCCGGCGTGAGTTTAAGCCACCGGGTCCAGGACTCAAACTGTAGTCAACTACGTGGGAGTCCAGTGACATAGCCATTACGCTAACTGCTGGTCCCACTGCCCATATATTTTTTACAAATTTGGGGAGCAAGAGGTCTCAAAGTTCTCACTCTCTCATGCTTTTCTGCCCCTTTCACAGGACCTGTGGGTACACTATCATCCCTGACCCATGGAGCTTTAAACTTACCCAGGGGTATTTAAATGTATCTGATAGCATTTTTAAATTGATCTAATCTATCTAATTTACTTAATCTAATTTAATTAAACATCATTTCGACCTGATATTTAACTTCACCAAATAGTATTTTAAATTCATTGCAGTCCCGAAGTTAATCAGAATCAATACAATTGGTTAAAGGCAGCATTTTCAAAGTGATGTCTCTGGACCAGCAATAGATCAGGGTCACTTAGAGACTTACTAGAAATGCAGATTCTCAGACCCCAACCCACACGGTTGAATCAGAAATTCAGGGGGCAGGGACCAGCCAGGTATGCTTTCACGATCCGTCCAGATGATTCTGATGCCAGCTAACATTTGAGAGCCACTTGTGAAGGGATTGAGTAAAACTGTTTCTGGATAAATAAACAGGTAACACAGAAGATGGGAACTTTTTTCTGAAAATGAACTATTCCCGGGTTATGGTTTGTGCAGATTTGCAGGAGACCAGCCGAGATAGCAGATGAGTGCAGTGGCTGAGACCCAGTTTCTATGATTGGCCAAGGTACAAGACACGCATCTGTTTACTCTGGAACTGAGGGGATACAGAATGTGTCATAATGTGACACTGTCAGAACACAGAGTTATTTTTAGAGCTAAGTTTTTGCTGTACAAGTGATAGAAGAAACGTCCCAAAGATTTAGAATACCCTCGGAAGAATGCAATATATAAATGGCTTAGAATCTGGGTTGTCCCTTCACAATGGGAGGTGCAGAAATAAAAAGACAGAGCAGAGTGATTGATTGCACAGTGACTCACTATACAGCAGAGCTGGCCAGCCTCCCCTGCAGGTATTCAAGCATGCAAAGCGGTGGCGAGGTGGCTCTTGAGCCTCACCTGATCTCCCCCAGATGGCTGCTGGTGGCCACAGGCTCTCACGCACTCTCACTTGCAGCAGGATTACCTCACTGACCTCCATAGCCCACAGGACCAACACACCAAGCCTACTTTTTTGCTCCATAGCTACTTCTTACATTCATTGAGGTTAGTGACAGCTTTTCTAGCAGTAGGAAGGCGCATCTTAGCCTAGGTTTCATGACTCATTGCTGGGCCAAGTTGAGCAAATTGGTGACTTTCTGAAAAAAAATATATACAGTACACTCAGGCAAAAGTTTAAAATTCATTCTGTACAGATTGCTGTTGGCTAGGTTCCCTAATCGAAGGATTTTCAGTGATTTCTTAGAGAATCAAATTGGCTGTGGAGATTAGCTATCTATTTTAAAGATATATAGCAGAGGTTTAGGGAGAAAGAGTAAGCATAAGAAGATGCCAGAAGCTTCTATGGAGACAAGAATTTTGCACATAATGCCTAAGTTTTTAAGAATCAGGGTATAAGTGAGCACGGTCAGGGACAAACAGTACCATTGAAGTCAAAGTGTAGCTAAAATTAGAAGTAGCTAAATAAAATGACGGATTGTAAAGCACTGTAGAGAAAATTTTGTGAATATCAGAAAGTGACAAAATAAGTTACATTCTGCACTCATTATACATTCTGACTATTTAGTAGCACAAGTCACCAGAGTGACATTTATTGGCAAGCAACACGACGTAACTTTGGATCCTAGAGTCCTAGTAATTTTAGGAGAAATTGATTTTACAATGTCCCCTTTTCTCCTCCTCCCAGTCCCACCTCAGTCAAAATCTGAAACCCAAGAGCTTTCTTACAAATACATTCTAAGGAAGAAGGATAAAGCGAATACATGCTAAGGAAGAACCTCTTATCCTTGACAGAGCTGCAGAACAGTCGTCAGTACGGTTAAGAATAGTATGAAATTCTTCCTCAGATCCTCTGCCATCTCTTCTCACCTTTCAGATTCAAAGTGATTTACTCAGTGCATAAATATTCACTGAGCACCTACTAAGTGCCAGATGTTGTACAGTAAACTGGGAATACATTCAAGGAGTTTGCGGTCAAATGCAATAGACCAAACTTTCCTAACTATCATCAGAGGTGTCCCACGTCAAACCTTCTTGATAAGAATCAACGCATTGAAACCTTAGAATATGTGGACCTCAGAGGCCACACTAAGAATCGCATCCCAATGGCCTGTGTTAGTGAAGAAAGCTTCTCGCCTCTCCTGCAAATTATGATGTCTTCAGCCAGTGATGACTTCCATGGAAGAAAAGTACATGCATGGCAGGTTTTTTGTTTTGTTTTGTCTTGTTTTGGTTTTTGGAGAGAAGTTTTTTTTGTTTTGTTTTGTTTTGTTTTGCCTGAGAGACAGAGAAAAAGAGAGAAATCACCCCATCCAGGGGATGATGTCACCTCAATCCCTTCTTCTCCATTCCCCTCTTGGATTTTGGGCACGCAAGCACAGATACCTGGCATGCATTTCAAGCCACCAGATCTGGGATGTGAATGATGGTTAGCCATGTGGGAGTCCAGCACCTTAACCACCATGCCACTTGCTGGTCCTCCTGCGTGGTGTTTTTAAACAAATATTCCTACCACTTTGGCCTTACTCCAAGACATCCAGATTTTGGCCAAAGCAAATGAGCCACTAGAGAAAATTTTTAACCACTTGACCTTCAGTTAAAGCTCTTAGACCATGAAGGTGGTCTCAGCAGAAGTGGCTCAGGTTGCTGCAACTTGAACTTGGTTGTACTCAACATGCTTGTTGGATAAGGAGGAAGTTTTAGTGACTTAAATAAAAAATTGGAGGCAATGGCTTTGGGGGTTTAACTGAAGAATGTTCAACCTAACAGTAAAGGATGCTTATTTTTTCTTTTTTTTTTTTTTCTTTTTTGAGAGGTTTTTCCTATAGGGCACGTGAGCTCGCCAGAGAGACAGAGAGAGACATAGAGACAGAAAGCGAGAAATCATCCCCCAGGGGGGATGGCAATGCCACAATCCCTTCTCCTCCATTCTCCTCTCAGGATCTTGTGCACGCACGCACAAGCGCCCTGTGTGAGTTTAAGCCACCAGGTCTAGGACTTGAACCATGGTCAACTACATGGGAGTCCAGCAACATAGCCATTACTCTAACTGCTGGTCCCAAGGATGCTTATTTCTAATTTTACATCTTTTGGACTTTAACATTTCTGGACTTAAAATTTCAAGATTTTATTATTGAATTTTAATTTTTCCCTTGGAATTTGATAGTGAGCAAGACTTTCTATCCAACTTTGGAATATCTTTATGCTGTTGGCATTTTTATCACTAGATTTTGGCATGATTTAATCTCCTTACAGGTTCTCCAATATGCTATGCTGAACAACAGAGCTGGAAGGGAAAAGGGTGCTATTTCTTGGGTCCTCTGTGTTCTCAACAGTCTTGTGGTAGAGCCAGTGTCCCCAAACTACAGAAACGTGCTGAATGCCAACCAACTGCCTGTTCTGACAGGGTTCCCTGGAAGTTAGTCTCCAGCACAACTGGTGCTAAAAGGCATAGGCAGAGGGCTGGGACTAGAACATTTGGTGATTCAGTGGATCTGTGAAATAAAATAGACCTATACCTGGGTCTTAAAAAACATGAGCCAGAAGCAACCGTTTTCAGCGTTTGGAAAGTCAAGTTTCATGACTCCCAACTCTTATTGTCAGAGTAAGACTTAAGAATGGGATTAGGATCCAAAAGTCCAATTAGTGGTTTTAAACTAATGGTTCTCATTGTCACTTGTTTCTGTATCTAGTCAAGTCTCTGGCAGGGTGCCAGAAAAATTCTTCTGTGTCAACTCACCCAGCATGACATAAAGGTGCAGGACTACAGGTCACATCATCATATGATGTGTCCTAGGGTTTAGATGCCCTGTAATCTATGGTTCAAACCAGGTGGGCTAGTCTACAGGGTCAGACTGTCGATTCTGACTCACACACATCAGAGACCTCACTCAAAACCAAGCTTTACTGGTGATATAAGGATACAACAGTCAAGATGAACAGGCAGGGACCAGCAGTTAGTGTAATGGCTATGTCGCTGGACTCCCATGTAGTCGATCATGATTTGAGTCCCAGACCCGGTGGCTTAAACTCACTCCAGGCACGCGTGCATGCATGCCCAAGATCCTGAGAGGAGACTGGAGGAGATGGGATTGCAGCATGGCCATCCCCCCTGGGGGGTGACTTCTCGCTTTCTGTTTCTCTATCTCTCTCTGTCTCTCTGGCGAGCAAACACGCCCTATAGCAAAAAACCTCTCCAAAAAAAAGAAAAAAGAAAAAAAAAAAAAAAAGATGCACAGGCACAGCAGGGGGTGCCTGGGATGCCTTGCATAACTGCAGGTTCCTCCTTCCCACATTAGACACATGCTCTCTAGTTCAGTGTAATCACATGTGGAGATTGAAGATGAGGTTTTTTGCTTCACCTCACACATCAGAGAGTATTTAAGTTATGAAAACCTCATTTCATATCTGGATAGCTCTAGAGGTAACAGAATTCTTTTCCTGGAACATGCCTATAAAGCTATAGAATCTAGGTTTGTTGACCATAAGTAAACCTAAACCAGGACTATCTAACGAAGAACATTCTAATACTCTCCTATTAAATATCATTCGTCTACCAGGAGGTCCAGTTATCAGCATGTTTATGAGGAGATTGAACTGGGTCACTGCTTTCTTTTTTGAAAATATCCTCCCAGGAATCAGGAGAGAAATGGATCTCAGGCTAGCTGCTTTAACTCCTTCCTCCCCACCAAGACCTTTCTGAAAGAGAAAGAAGAGATGCTACCTGGCTCAGCCTTGATGCTCTGGTGGTTGTGTACTGATCTGCACTGGTGGGAGCCAAATGGCTGGCTGCAGGCTCACGGCCTGAGTTGACCTGAAACATGCCAGCATACACACCCGAAATCCTAAGGAGCCAAAGAGCCAGGGGAAGGGGATCACAGCATAATAAGATCCTGTCAAGGGCACCTCTGTATGTGTGTTTCTCTCTACCTACTTATCCATCTCTGTCTCTCTCATTGAAGAAATAAATGAAAAACTTTTCTTCAATGCTGTTAATAAATATGCCAGGTCAGCAGGTGGCATGGAAGTTAAGGCACTGTATCCCACATGGCTGATTCCACAGTTCAAGTCCCAGACCTAGTGGCTTGAAAATTACACCAGGCACATGTGCATGTATGCCCAAGAGGAGAATGGAAGAAAAGATTGGAGCATGGACACTCCCACTCTGAAGGTGATTTCTCTCTCTCTC
>NW_006159595.1:2035443-2050148 GCF_000334495.1 Tupaia belangeri chinensis
CTCTCTCTCTCTCTCTCTCTCTCTCTCTCTCTCCAGCAAGTACACACATCCTATAACAAAACTAAAAATAATAATAATTATTATGCCAAGACAAGGGGAGTAAACTGGGACTAACCCAGATAAATCAGAATGTATTGCCACTGCCTTATACCCTAAAGGTTGTTGTAACAAAGTATCATGGACTACATAGCTTATAAACAACAGAAATATCTTTCTCACAGTTCTGGAGGCTGGGAAGTCCGAGATCAAGGTGCTGGCAGATTTGGAATTTGGTGAGGACTCACTTGCTAGGTCATAGACCAGTGCCTTCACTGTGTCCTCTTGTGGTAGAAGAACAAAGGCAGCTCTCTGGGGTCCTTTATATGAAGACACTAATCCCATTCATTAGGGCCACACCTTTATGTAATCACTTCCCAAAGGCACCACCTCCTACTAAGGTCACAACAGGCATTAGGTTTCAACATAAAGACTGAGAGTGGATTTCAACTACCAAAGATCCTCTGCCCAGACTTCACCCTCCTGCTCTCCAGTCTAGCCAGGAGTCAGACTGCAGGTCACCTCCTTCTGCATTCCTCTGATTTTTTCACATTTAACTCCGAAAAATAGGGGGGAAAGTATAATCCATCAGATGACCAGAAACCACTACAGAGGCACAAGAAATATGAGAAATAAAGAAAATATCTCTCCCCTCAGGGAAAAGAATAACTCCTCTTCCTCCACAAAGAATACAAGAGAACTCATGGAAATGTCAGATAAAGAATTTAAAATATTGGGAACAGTAGTCAGCATAATGGCTATGTCACTGGACTCCCATGTAGTTGACCACAGTTCGAGCCCCAGACCGGGTGGCTTAAACTCATGCCAGGTACACGTGTGTGCATGCCCAAGATCCCAAGAGGAGAATAGAGGAGAATAGAGAAGGGACTGTGACATGGCCAACCCCACTGGGAGGTGATTTCTCGCTTTCTGTCTCTCTATGTGTCTCTCTTTGTCTTTCTGGCAAGAGCATGCGCCCTATAGCAAAAACCTCTCCAAAAAAAAAAAGAAAGCAAGAAAAGAAATATTCATAGCAACTAACAGAGATGCAAGAAAATAGAGACAACAAACTCCAGAAGATGCAGGAGAAAAGAGAAACCGAGTTCCAGGAGGTGAGGAAGTTCTTGCACAATCTGAAAGAGGAGATACACATCATAAAAAAAAGAATCAAATAGAATTGTTAAAGATGAAGGCAGTAATACAGAAAATCAAAACTTCTTTTGAAAATATCAAAAGCAGATTAGATCATGCAGAAGATCAACTCTCAGACGTAGACGATCAAACCTCTGACCTAGAAAAATTCACCAAAAAGATTGAGAAAATAACTCAAAAAAAAAATGAGAATAACATACAAGTAATACTAGATACCATTAAATGTCCAAACACCCGGATCATTGGTATCCCAGAAGGTGAAGAAACTATTAAGGATATTGATAATCTATTCCATGAAATCCTGGAGAAAAACTTTTGAAACCTAGAGAGGCACTCAGGTGTCTAGACCCAAGAAATACAAAGGACCCCACATAGAATCAACCCAAGAAGATCTTCCCCCAGGCACAGCATAGTCAGATTGACAGAAACCACAGACAGAGACAAGATACTAGAATTGGCAAGAGAGAAATGTCAAGCTACTTTCAAAGGATATCCCATGAGGAGTCTACCATGAGAGCTGAGATCTAGTAATTTCAGAGATAAAGCAATGAAGATGTTCTGCTGAGAATTTACCCTGGTAGAGCCCCTGGAGAAAAACGCAATGCCAAAGAGTTTGCAGACCACATCCACCTGTGCACCTCTGATCACCCAGATTGATCTTCTAGAAATTAGGAAGAAACAAATAACCCACTAGATGACTAGAAATTACCACAGGAGCACAAGAAATATGAGAAACCAAGATAATGCCCCTCCCTCAAGGGAAAAGAATAACTCCTCTTCAGCCACAGACAGTACAATGGAACTCATGGAAATGTCATTTCAACCAAGAATACTATATCCAACAAGATTATCCTTCATATGGGAAGCAAAGACAAGAACATTCTCAGATAAACAAACCCTGAAAGAATTTACCAACACCAGACCAGCTCTCCAAGAAGTTCTAAAGGGAATGCTATCCTAGGAAAACTAAAGTTAGACACACAGAAATAAGAGTTCTAAAACAGCTAAGAAAATGGCTGGCTTAATGGTAGGGACAAGTCCAGAGTTGAACGTTATCTTCCAGAATGTAAACAGGAAGATTGGACCACAACAGAAGATACACTACATGAGTTTGAACTGGTGAAATCGAACTTTATAACTCTTGACTAAAACATTACTGACCTTCTATGCTTTGTTTTCCAGTGTTAAGTTTTGTCTTCTCTCAAGTTGCGGACAGGTCCATGTACCTACTATTCAAACAGAATCCTAACCTGTTTCCTGGCCTTAAGTATTAAGCAAAGTTCTCTTAACATTTTTTAATTTTGATTTATTAAAGCTAAAACTGCCTTTCTTGAAATTAAAAATGTATTTAAAAAATACCTACAGTAACCATAGTAAGCTATATAGCCTCAGCTATGTGCTACTTTATAGTATATTCATTCTACCCACAGAGTTTCATGCCTAAAGTCAACTTTTGTTCACAGATATGTATATCTGAACTTACTATTGAAAGTATTTAGATTAATTAAGATATTTTGTGAATCAATACAACGTAGGAAAGAATAAAGGGATGGAAAACAACCGTCGATACCAGAGACAGGGTAGGAGGAGGGTAGGAAATGGCAGAGGGTGAGAAATAGGGGGAAAATACATATATATACAAGAAACAAGAAATGGAAAATTAGTTGTTGACAATAATAAGCCACTTTACAGTGTATTATGGCTGGAAAATCGCATTTTGTATGCTGTGGTGATATTCAGTGAAAGTATGTAAAATAAATAAATTAAAATTAAAATTTTTTAAATTAAAAAAAAAGAATATCCCATCAGGCTAACATCAGATTTCTCATCAGAAACAATGCAAGCAAGAAAAAATTGGAACATATATTCCAAGTGTCAAGTGAAAAACAATTTCAACCAAGAATACTATACCCGGCAAGATTATCTTTCATATAGGAAAAAAAGACTGAACTGAACCATAACCTTTATCCTGGCTTTAAGTTTTAAGCAAATTTCTCTTAACATTTTTTTATTTTGATCTATTACATCTAAATCTTTTTTTGAAATTAAAAAAATGCATTTTAAAAGTGCCTATTAATACCTATTTAGTGACCACTGTAGGCAATATAGCCTGAGCGAGTTACTACTTTATAGTATGCTCACTGTGATTTAGGCCTAAAGTCAGACATGTGCTCATAAATATGTATATATCAGCTGTGCTTGCTATTAAAAATCTTTAAATTAATTAAGATCTTTAGTGAATCAATAAAATGTGAAAAAAAAAAGGGTATGGAAAAAAACTGTACATACCAGAGACAGTGTGGATGTAGGGGGAGAGTTGACAGAGGGTGACATGTAGGGAATCAAGAGGAGAAAAAAATCAAGAAATAGAAAATTATTTGCTGATGATAACATGTATAGTAATACCCTTGATTGAGTCAATATACAATGTATACTGGATGGAAAATCTCATTTATTTTGTATACTGTATTGATGTACAATGAATGACTATAAATAAATAGATAGATAAATAACTTTTTTTAAAAGACTGAAAGTGAAGAAAAAGACACAAACATTAAACGCTACTGTTAAACCATAGTACACCCCCTATCTATAGTACCCAACACTGGAAGTTTATGGGTAGCAGAAGAGAAATGGCTTGATATGTAAAGAAGCTAGTCTATGGAAAATTATTTTAATCTTCAGACATGTAAAATTATAACTGGGGGATTCTTATTGAAGCCTAGTCAACACAAAAGTTAATTTTTGTCAGAAATATAATCAATAACGTATGATATACAATTAAAAATGCACTAGATATTTTTTCTTTTTTTTTAAAAGAATTGTACAAACTAGAATTTATCATAACTCCTTTATTATAGGCCAGAATTTTGCAGTTGTGTTAAATGAGTTTGTCTGTGTGCCCCATCACATGATTTATGCATTCCCAACTCAGATTAAAAAAAGAAAGAAAAACTTTGATCAATTATTCTAGAGAGAGAACTAAATTATCTTTTTATTCTCACTGTACAAATTATATTACAAATTCACTGTCATGTAAAGAGGCAATCAAAGAGTATCTGCCAAAGAATGTAGGAAAAAAAATACATAAGTATACCATAAAATAAATGAATAAACATATTATGTTCTTTTCTGGATACTGTAATGCCTCAGAGATATTTCAGTTTTTTGAGGCACCACCTGGTAAGGTAGGAAGAACCAGACAGGTTGGACAGTCAGGACAGACTTGGCTTGACTCCTAAATCTCACCTTCTTTAATCGTGTGTCTTTGGATGGGGCCCCTCTGTCTCTCGGTGACTGTCTCCTCACATGTAGAGGGGAGAGGATACGAGCAGTCTACTATGGATCAGCCAGTGGCATGGTGGTGAGGGCAACTGGATCTCACATGGCCTACTGCACGATTTGGTGACTTGAAAAATATACTGGGCATGGGTGTGTGCATACCCAAGGTCCTGTAAGTAGGAAGAGATGGAACAGAAGGGGTTGTGGCATGACCATCTCCATGGGGAGTACTTTCTCGTTTTCTCTCTCTCTCTCTCTCGCTCTCACTCTGTCTTTCCCCATGCAAACATACATGCCCTCTAGCAAAAATAAATAAGTAAATAAAATAATCAGTAGTCTACATTATAGGGATATAATGAGGATCAAATAAATTAATGCATACAAAGTGCTTAGCACACAATCTAGGGCATACTAAGTGCTCAACTAATGTCAGCAATTAAGGGAACAAGCATCTCCCTTAACCTCTCTGAGCTACCATTTCCACCTTCAATGAGGAACGTGGCATCCATCTGACAGACATCCAAGGTTTAGAGGTAAAGCCACTGGGCTTTAGTAGGTGTCGATGAATTAGAATAATTAGTCTTCAAATAACAGGCCCCAGTGAGCCACCGAGCCCTTCCTCTCAGCCTCCTCAGTGAAGGATTCTGACCCACTTAGATAGAGTTCTGGGGACTTGTACTTCCAGCCCCTGCCTCCCACTCTCCCCTGCAGTTTCCCATCATCGCCTCAGACTTTCTCTCTAAAGGTCTTCGGATACCATGGTTACCTTTTCCACCGTGTGTGAACTAAAAGCACCTCTCTAGCCTTAGGACAACAGGATTTCTGCCTTTTTACATTGTATTTCTTTCGTGGTTTTCTTTTCTCTCTCTCTCTCTCAAGTTTGCAGAGTTTATTTTATTACATTCCATAAGAAAAAAAAAAAAAAAATGAGCCATTAATAATTGGAATGCCTGGGATCTCCCTGTGCTAGAAATTGAATGATACACTTGGGTCCCAAGAAGAAATGGGTATTGATTCGCTTTAACTGTCGGGGATGTTCTCTGACTTCTAACGCGCCTCTGTTCTT
The DNA here is from genome assembly GCF_000334495.1 of Tupaia belangeri chinensis. NCBI lineage: Eukaryota > Metazoa > Chordata > Mammalia > Scandentia > Tupaiidae > Tupaia > Tupaia belangeri. The sequence goes on from NW_006159595.1 coordinate 2,040,980, forward strand.
TTCTCCCACAGCCAGAAAGCAGCTCAGAGGTGATGTGGCTGCCTGGCTGGATGGAAGGGCTGGAGCCTTCATTTAAAAGGCAGAAGCACTACACTAACACCGCGAGATGAGGTTCTTTCAATGTTGAACATGGAGGAGACAATGAACTTTGTTCTTGCACTGGACTGCAACTTCCGGTGTCAGTTTTATGAATTAGTTGATTTTTATTCACTTATAAACCATTGGGGTCCTGTGGCTGACACTGATAGATACTACTCATATATAAGCCTAAAGACACTGAATTTTACTACCAAATTTCTAAATTTAGAAGTTGAGGAGAGAGGGAGGGAGGGAGAGAGGGAAGAAAGAAAGAAGGAGAAGGGAGGGAGGCAGGAGAGGAGGGACAGGAGGCCGGGAGCAGGGGAGGAGAAAGGGCATCAGCCCATGTCTATGTCATTACTGATCTATCAGTGTGAGCAGAATATTGCCAGCTCTGAACCCATCTTTAGAACTCTTGCCTAGTCAACTGTTTTTAATTTTTGTTTTTGTTTTCAAATGAGACAGGCCCTGATAGAACAGCAGCTCTCGCAGAAGGAAATTCACCAGCATTATCCCAGGTAATTCCCAGACATCAATATAGTAATCTATTTAATCTAGAAATTTAAATAAGACCTATTGTTTTACTACTCAGCTCAGTCTAGGACCTGTAAGGGTCAGGCCCACTACCACATCACTGCAAACAGGCCTGGGATACCCTAGTTGCCCCTGGACTCTGAGTGCAGTCCCTCTCCTCCCTCTGACTATGCTTCTCAATGAGTAGAGTCTTCCTGATTATTGACCTTACTCTCAACTCATTCCTGGGTCCTGTTGCTCAACCATCCCACCAGCACTAGTATATTCAAAGAGAGGGATTTGAGTCATGGTTGGCCAGGTGGGATCCAACTCCCACAACCAGTGCTCCCTGGGGCCAGCCCTGTACTATATTATTAAACAACACAGGAGGTTTCTTTACAGCAGCTTCACTGCAAACATGTAAGTCAAACACATCACACTACAATGTCGCTAGGTGACAGAAAATTTTCAGCTCCATTATAATCTCTCTTTTTTAAGTTTTTCATTTCTTTAATGATTGAGAAAAAGAGAGAGAGGCACCCTCAACAAGGTCTTCACCTCGTGATACTATGCAAGCCAGATCACAGGGACACCCAGGATGTGAGCCATGAGCTTTTTCCCCATGGTCTTCGGCATCACACGGCAGCATCTATATTCCTATTCCATCACAGCTGGACCACTCATCATAATCTATGGCAGGGGTTCCCATCTCCTGAGCGACACAGCAGGAGGTGAGCAGCCAGCAAGCAAGTAAAGCTTAATCTGTGTTTATAGCCACTCCCCATTGCTCACATGACTGCCTGAGCTCTGCCTCCTATCAGATCAGAGGCAGCATTAGATTCTCATAGGAGCACAGGTCCTACTGTGAACTTCTTATGTGAGGGATCTAAGTAGTGTGCTTCTTATGAGAAGCTAATGCCTGATGATCTGAGGTAGAGTTGAGGCAGTGATGCTAGCTCTGGGGAGTAGCTGCAAGTACTGCATTATGATGAGTTGTATAATTACTTCATTATATATTATAATGTAATAATAATAATAGAATTAAAATGCATAATAAATGTAATGTGCTTTCATCATCATGAAACCATCCTCCTCTCTCTGGTCCATAGAAAAACTATCTTCCACAAAACTGGTCCCTGATCCCAAAAAGGTTGGGCACTACTGAAGATGGGTTAGACTCTTGGCTTGGCTACTCACCAGCTATGTGACCTTGGGTAAATAACCTCTCTTAGCCTCCATTTTTGTCACCTGTAAAATGGGAAAGATTCCATGTCCTCGTGAGGATTAATGAAATGAGGGTGCACAGGGTCCAGCCTAGTGCCGATATGAATAAGTAGTATTAATCAATATTAAAGCCTACTGATAAAACCTAGGCTTTGAACTATTTTATGGTAACATACAGCCCCTAGCAATTAGAATCCACCTTTCAAAGGTCAGCTTTCTGTAGTTGGTTTCAACAGCCTTGATATTCAGGGTAGACTGTAAAATATAAATTTTTATGATATTTCAAAGATTAAGATTATTTTGATAACTTTATTTATAGATTTAAAAGATGTTATCACAAGTCTGTTGAAGGGGGAAAACTACTGCATAAATAACTAACTTGGAATAAATCTTTTGCATCAGTAAAAAAATAATAATAATACAGAGGAGGCTTCACTTATCTCCCTCCTGAGTCCTCTACAGGGAAACGTTCCCTGCTGTGGACCAGGCCACCGCTCACTTTGTGGCTGGCCACTGCCTGAGACTCCCAGGAACAGACTTTAAATAACATGCTGCTGCTTCTATAAGGGAACCTGCAGAGAGAGACTGGTGGAATGCTTCCCTTTGCTGCACTGTCTCTCTGTTCTTGAGTCATTCGATATCAGGCCACATAGGGATGTGTGTCAGATCTCCCTAAAAGTCTGGGGCAAGTAAAGGGACCCACAGCATTGGAGCAGACGTGAAGCCACATGCTAGAGATGCCTCCCTCAGTCTAGGAGGAAAAGACTCAGGTCAGTAACCTCAGTGAGGGCCACATCACACTTCCCAACTCTGCTCTTCAAGCCTCAGATCTGCCATTCTTCCAAAAACTACACCTTCCCTTCAACTTCTGCCTCAGGGAGAATTTTATCAAGTCTTATTGCATTTCCTCTTCCCCAACACACTGGAGGAACTCCATTCTCAGCCTACTTCTACATTCTCAGTAGATATCACTAAGCCTACCTTGTTACCAGGGAGACTCAACCCATGGGGGTCTTCACCTAGGGTGGGAGAGTCCTTGACTTCAAGGAAAGAATTCAAGATCAAGACTTTAAGAGAAAGTGAAAGAAGTTTGTTAAGGAAAATGGACACCATAGGTTCCAGAGCTCGGTGAGGGGAGATAGGTGAACAATTGTATCCCCTCCTTGGAAGGGCAGGATCAGGAAGTCAGCCTGGGATGAGCGGCCGCTGTCTGCTGCTTCCCCAGATAAGCCTTGAGAGGAAAGGGAGAGTTGTTACCCCAAATGTATGATAGTCAGACTATACCAGAAGCAAGGTGGCCATGGACAATTTCGATGGGTGTTTGGCTTATATGGTTTGACTTAATGCCAGGTTAAGCCAACAGTGTTTGTTTTGTTTTGTTTTGTTTTGTTTCTTTTTTTTCTCTTTATATTTATTTTTTACATTAATTCACTATACATCATTACAGCATACGAATGAATTTTCCATCCAAAATACACTGTATATTGGCTCAATCAAGCACATCAACATACATGTTATCAGTAAATAATTTTCCAATTCTTATGTCTTGTATACTTTGTTTTTTGTTTTGCCATCCTTGATTCAACAGTGGTTTTTTAATGACCTTTTTGGGAAAGGAGTGGCAGTTTTCCTCAAACCACAGTCCCTCCCATTTTCTGGCCACATAGGGCAGTTCCAAGTGTTTCTATGGTGACTGTAAACTTTCAATAAGGGGATAATGAGTTTGAAGTTGAGGCAGCGGTCATTCTCTGTACCATTTTGGTTCCAACTGATCTAACCTGGTCTCTCAGCCTGTCATGTTGTATTTTTTTGCAGGTGTTGGAATGTCCTTTGCTTCAGTCCCTTCCTGTCTCAATGTGACTGGGTTCTGGGCAATGTGATATGACTGGACAAGGTTTTCCATTTTCAGACTTGACCGTGAACCCCCAGAGCAGCATCCACTTGCTCTCCTCTCCAACCACAGTGTCCCCGAGGCTACATGTTCCAGATAGCATCAGTACAACACAGAATAAGGCTGCCCGGTCTACATCAGACTGAGTTTGTGTTGTGAGCAAAGAGTAAATCCTGGCTGTATTAAACCACTGAGATTCCCAGGTTATGTGTGACCGCGGTGCTGATTACTCATACAAACATAATCTCAGCCTAAGACTCTTCGCCTATCCTTTAGAAAACCCTACCCTCAGGTGTTAGGCTTACTCCAAAATCTATCTGCTTCCTCCCAGCTGTACGTTTTACTAAATCTGAATTATTCATCTTAAATAATGCCTTGAGAAAGATGTGAAACTTCAGCAGAATAGTGAGTGATGACTTTGGCACTTCAAGCACCACAGAGTAGTCCAGCGAGATAGAGAAAAACACTGGTCTTCTTCTCCCAAACTCTTTTGATTTTTCCTCGCTGGTGTGGATTATGGTCATACTTTATTCTCACAACAGACCAGCAGGTAAATCACACACACATACACACACACACACACACACGGCTAACATTTCCAGTCCAGGAGTCACAAACTCGAACATCTAGAATGGCACATGGGTAATCCCAGTAACGAAGCAAACTGTACAGAAAACCATGGCAAACTGGAAACGGCATTGTCCAAAGGGAGAAACTCCACTCAGTATCCCCAGCTGCTATCATGAAAGTGCTGGTCAGGGCTGCAGGTCTTCCAATTGCGTAAAAGAAAGAAGACAGATGGAGGCCATCAGGTGGCATGGTGGTTGAAGAGCAAGATTCCCACATGGCCAACTGTAGTTCAAGTCCCAGATCTGGTGGTTTGCTTTCACTTTCGTCTCTCTTTCTCTCTCTCTCCCTGGTGAGTGCCTGTGCCCTATAGCAAATTAAAAATAATAATAATGTTGATGATTAATAAAATTATATAAATATTTTTTAAAGTAATAAGCTAGAAAGCTCAGTATCTATATTGCTGAAGTTTTACAATTTGGTGACTACTTTAAAAACAAACACTCAGCATGCCAAGCAAAACTGAGCTGCCTGGTAAACCTGCCCTCGTTATGTAAGGCTAATAGTTTGCATTGTTTCTTCCAAACCTGGACTATTTCACTCCTGCCCTAAAGCTGGCAAGGCTGTCTCTCTCTCAATGACAACTCTACATAATTATTCAGAGAAATACCTTCCCTTCATCACCAGCTCTCCCATCTGCAAATTCAAATTGTGCCCTGATGACCAGCTGGGAAGAGAAATCCAACCCATGATGGGTCATAGGTATAATCTTGACTGTGGCTCCCATAGCTACACCAAGACCGGCCTCAAGCTTGACAATTACCATATGCCAGGACTCCTTTAGACTCTTAGCCAGGAACTACCCCTGAGGCGGTATCTCTGGGACAAGTGAGAGGACCATTAGAGGAAGCCTCACAATAACCCTCCTCTCTCTCTCATCGGAGTATTCCTGTGAGCAACAACCTACAAGTGTGAAATAATGATCAAGAATTAGACCTATTTTTTGTGTGCCTGTATTACCATTTTTCTGAGAACAAGGCTAGCTAGCTTTTAGAAGGATCAAATAGAATTTGAAAATCACCCTACTTTATGTGGCTTGAGCTTTAAGAATATCAAATATTTCTTACCATTTGCAAGCAAATGGGTCAGAAGATTTTTCCGTGATTACCTCCTCCAGAAAAGAGGAGTTTGAAACCAGAGAAAATGGGTATTACCAAGGAAAAAAAAAATGTTTTAGGAGAACAAGAAAGTCAGTCCCTGAGATACCTCAGAAATAGAGATGAAATAACTCTCCTACCGCACATGTGAGCTCTAAGCACAAGGGAGGCCGCATTTCAAGCAGAAAGCTCTTTTCAAAGCACAAATATTGGAAAAATAGACCAAGACATCAGCGCATTCTAAACACAGCTGTGTTTGTCCACACCCACCGCCTGCCAGGCTGCGTGTGGGTTCACCTGGCAATCCAGGGTGAAAGGCTCCACTTTCAACTGTTCAGTCCCTCAGGCTCCTCTCCCTAGGCATCGTCATGGTGAATGCTGGACATAGGGAATTGACCTCTTATTAATGTTGCGGCCAGCAGAGAGAGGTTTTAATAATCTTTTGTAGTTTTGTATGGGGGGGGCAGCAGATGGCATGGTGGCTAAGGCACTGGATCCCACATAAGTCAATTGCACGGTTCGAGTCCCAGACCTGATGGCTTGAAAAACACACTGGACAGGTGTCCATGCATGCCCAAAATCCCTAAAGGAGAAGAGGAGAAATGACTGCATCATCCTTGGGATGATTTTTCTCTTTCTCTGCTGGTAAGTGCATGTGCTCTAAAACATACGTTTTGGAGGTCTTGTAATATGTATTCGTTCCAAGAAGGAATGTCCAGCCACCTGTTCTGAGCGCCCCAGGCTGCTCAGGCTGGGGGGGTGGGGGGGAGCATTAGGACCCTGCCCAGCTGCAACATAACGCATAAAGGTCACAACCATCTCCAGGAACTGTGCTTATTAGGGTTGGGGGTTGGGGATAAAAGAAAACAGTGTGTAAGATTTGCCAATCAGTTGGGCTCTGCAAGTTACAGAGGTCAGCAGACTATTTTGAGTGTTCTGGGTCACCTGAGAGTAAAGAGACCACAGAAGTTGTCAGGCAAGTAGAAAGCGCCCTGGCTGGACTGGTTATCTCAGGCCTCAATCACAAGGCTGAGGAAGTTTACAAGAGAGTGCTTATGGTGCAGTGTCAGCATGTCCCTAGTTAGGGCCTGAGGGTACAACCGGCTGAGCATCAGCATCCAATAGATAACAACAAAAGCCATTATCTCTCTCCCGGCTGGGCTGCCAAGTGCAGGGGCCAGGATTGCCTGGTGTTTGCAGTTTCCATAGCAGCACTGTTTTGTTCTAGCTGGCAAAGTACACAGAGAGGACCAGATAAACATTGCAGGAAATGACATGAACAACCCAAGAACTGAGCCTGGGATCTCACGGCAGGCTTTGCCCTTTGTAAGTCAGCAGTGGAGGCGAGGAAGGCTGCTTTCAAGAGAGGCCTGGAAACTAACAGCTCCTTCAAGGGCAGACCCTGGCATGGCCATCCATCCGAGGCTAGAGCTCCAGCCTCTCTACTCCACCTCCTAGAGCACTGGAAAAGTGTGCAGTGCACTTCGAATGTCGTTACAATGTTGAGATCCCCTGCACAGGCAGTTAGGGATGCTATCTCTTCTGCCCAGAATTCTTAGCAGCCCTCATTTCTCTCCTGGCCCAGTGCACACAGCCCAGAAGGGTCTCTGAAGTCCTGGTACTGACTCAAAGCATCATGCTCCATGCCTATGTGTTAATGACTGCAGGGGACCCAGTACCTCCACCCTTGTATTAGAGACAACAGGGGAGGATGTGGAGGGGGTAATAAACTGTAAGGATTCGCTATTGCTGGACATACTGTTTGCTATTAAGAGGAAAGAAGGGGCCAGTGGGTGGTGTAGTCATTAAGGCACTGGACTCTCACATGGCTGATCCCAGTTCAAGTTCTGGACCCAAGAGCTTAAAAATCACGCTGGGCAATTGTATACGCATGCTCAAAATCCAGGGGGATAATGAAGAAGAAGGGGTTGTAGTGTGGCCATCTCCCTGGGGGGGCAGGGGTGATTTCTCACTTTTCCCTCCTCTGTCTCTCTCCAGTGAGCACACACACACCCTATAGCAAAAAAATAAATAAAAATAAAAGAGGCAGAAGACCTGGTCTCAGCCTGAGGTTCCACTCACGCCACATTAACAGGCCTGATTGGCTTTAATTCCGTTTTTCATGTCTGACAAAGACTGAAGTAGGTGTCTCAGCATAGAAGCAGTTATCTCCAACACTAAGGAAGCCCAGCAATGTCTTGATATAACGAAGTCAAAGAGCTGCAGCAGTATTTTCGATGTTCAATAAAATCCTCTAATTATGAGATTCTTAATTATTTTTATGCAAACTTCAAACTCTCATCATTATCTCAAGCTGACAAATGAAAAACCTCAGAGGTCATATGTTGGGTCACACAGGCGCACACACACACACACACACACACACACACGTGCACGCAGCCCACTAGCCTTCATAACATCTTCGTCTCTACCCTACATAGACACAAACGGTCTCATGCAAATGAATCGGCTGTCCCCCTCCTCCCTGGTCCAGGAAGAAGTTGCTACAATGTCACCATGTATGGATCCAGCTAAACACATCCTGGGTGCCCTAAAGCCCTTCCCCTCTGCATATCTGCATGTTTGTACCGTCAGGTGAATAGCCTTACCTGTTTTTCATTTAGGTGAGCCAGAAAATATTATGATCTAATCTAAGCCTAAATATCAAAAATAAAAGTGACAGGAGGATAGATCTGAGCTAAAAGGAGTTGGAAGAAACTCACACATAGAAACCCACAGAGTAAACAAAGGACAAATGGGTCAAGAATTGGTTTTTCCTGTGATCAACAGTCAGATTTCACTGCTCTTTGTTTTTCCAGAATCATACTCAACTGTCAGCCCCGCCGTAAGTAGTCACTATTTGTGGAATTAATGCTATTCCCTGGGCTCCGGCAGCATCAGAGTAAAAGTGTGTGTAGCATCAGATGCGAAAGGATCTGAAAAATCAGCCAGTCAACCTCCGACCCTCTTCCCCTGAGTCCCGGTGGGGAGGCTGGTCTCCGAGAACCCCTGACTTCACCAGTCACCCCCCTTGCTCCCTGCATGATGCGGGAAACAAAGGCAGGTCAAGCCCTGACGGAGATAAGCGACAACCATCTCTGCCCTTGTGTTCCAGGACTAGGTGAGGACTTAACTCTTCCTAATTATGAGCTAAAGATAGGAATCCTCTCCCAGCAACTCCTCAGGAATTAAATATTAAATATGACACCCCTTCACCATTTCGTGTTCATGGCAGCCGTCCTGTTTGCATTTGCACAAAACACTCTCAAGACAGATTTGGTGGGAGAAGATAACAAAACAAAACAGAAAGACATCTAGGAGCTTATCACTCAATGCGCCATCATCGTTTCAGGAGCAGTTAATAATAGCCATGAAATGTACCAAGCGGGTTACTAACATCTGATTTATGATTCGCTCTGGTAACCAGGCAGAGCTCAGAGAGGTGAAGTAGCTTGACCTGGGCTCACACAGCTTCTAAGTGATGAAGCCAAATTGGCATCCGGGTCTCACTGACTCCAGATTCCAGGCATGTTCATTACCATTGCATTAAGCTGTCCCTTCCAGCCTCCGGCAAGAGACAGTACACGCTATATAAATGATAAATGCGTCTGCGAAGCGTTTCAACCACGGCTTCCCAGACAGGCAAGAGGAGAAAGCATTTGAAATGCTCGAGGTTTTTTTTTTTTTTTTTTTTTTCCCTTTTTTTTTAATATGTAAAAAATTTTCAGGGTTTAAAAAT
>NW_006159595.1:2050386-2055582 GCF_000334495.1 Tupaia belangeri chinensis
TTTTTTTTTTTTTTTTTTTTTCCATTTTTTTTGAATAGGTAAAACATTTCCAGGTTTCAGAAATCAAACAACCTACAGAGATTCAGAGTAAAACATCTTATTCCCATTCTATCCTAGCTCAGCTCTCTAAAAAGGTAACCACTTTATTGAATCTTTAAGGAAGCGTTCGGAGTTCTTTTATGCAAATATGAGCCCATAAGAACATATATTTTCCTTTTTGTTTTTCACAAAATGTAATGCACTCTACATACTGTTTTGCACCTTGTTGGATTTTTTTTTTCCATTTGCTGTTTCATTTAACCAAAGGCTTGTCAATCTTTCCATACCAAACCATAGAGACCCTCCTTCTCTTTCATGCAATATAGTAGAGCTTACCATCCCATCGTATAGATGAGCCATAATTTATGTGACCAGTTTCATATCGATGAGCGATTGGATTGTTTTCGATCTTTTGCCATTAAAATAACGCTACCGTGAGAAACTCTGAACATCTATCATTTCACATGTGTGCCGGTACATCTGTATGACTAATGACCAAAGCGGATCACTGAATCAGAAGATGTATGTGTTTTTAACCTAGATAGGTATTGGCAACTTGCCTTCCACGGGAGACGTTCCAGTGGGCATTTTCACTAGCAATACATGAGCACACCTGTTTCTCCGGCCGCCTTGACAGGAAAGGGTTTTGTCAGAGCTTTGAGATCATTCCATCTGACAGGTGAAAAAAATGGTAGCTCTGTCTAACTTTGATTTTCCTTTCTCTTATTATGAGCAAGGCTCGAGATCTTCTTGTATATTTGAGGAGATTTTGTGTTTTCTTTTGGAGAACTCTATTTTCATATAGGAATATGAAAATAGCTTTGACTGTTTTGTTTTGTTGCTATTATTTTCTTCATTTTAAAAGTTAGAATACTGGGAACCAGCAGTTAGCATAATGGCTATGTCGCTGGACTCCCACGTAGTCGACCGCGGTTCGCGTCCCGGACCCAGTGGCTTAAAACTCACACCAGGCACGTGTGCGTGTGTGCCCAAGATCCCGAGAGGAGAATGGAGGAGAAGGGATTGCGGCGTGACCATTCCCCCTAGGGGGGTGATTTCTCGCTTTCTGTCTCTATGTCTCTCTCTGTCTGTCTGGCGAGCGCACGTGCCCTATAGCGAAAATCTCTCCAAAAAAAAAGTTAGAATGCTGAGGACAGGCTGGCTCTGTAGTGCAGTGACTGAGCCTTGTGTGTAGGGGATCAGATCCCACATGGCCAACCGTTCCAGTCCTGAGCTAGTGGCTGGAAAAACACATGAAGCACGTGTGTGTGTGCATGCCCAAATCCTGATGGGATAGAGAAATAGAGGAAAAGAATATGGTAGGATCATGCTCTTTGAGGGGAAAGGAGGGGTTCTCTCTCTCTCACTCTTTCTCTCTCTTTGGTGAGTGCATCTATCCTCTGGCAAATAAAAAAATAAAAAAATAAAAAACACTGAAGCTTAGAGGACATGATAGCCATTTGTGGACTATAAAGTCATGAAGTGGTAGGAGCGGAAATTTTTTTTGAATGATTATCACTTCCAGATAGCACACGAGAGAGGCAGAGAGACCATCAGCAGTGTCTCATCCCGCCTCGTCCCCATTCCCCAGCCCTCCAGCCGTTCAGGATCTTGGGCACGCACACGTATGTGTGCTCAAACTATTTTCAGACAAACCTGGGACCCCACAGCTCAGCTGCCACTGACTGCTCCGTCAGGCTGGGCCACTTTTTTTCCAAGTTTACTTATTTTAGTCATGAGAGAGAGCAAGTGTGCAGAGAAAGGTGGACAGGCACCCTGAAGACGATCTCACCACACTGATCCCCTCCCTCTAGCCCTCCAGCTTAGAAGCCAGGGTGCCCGTGCACCCACTGTGTTTTTGGGCCCACTGAGGACGCAAACCCCCTGATTAGTCATGTGACTTCCAGCACTGAAGTTCAACATGCTACCAAGGCTGGGCCCTTTTGTGGGAGGGAGTTGGTGGGGTGGAAGGAGGAGAATGTTAAATCAGATCTGTCTTCTCCAGAACCTGGGAGTTTAACCACCAACACATATGGTCTCATATTATTTTTTAAAAAGAACTATTAATGGAGTTGTTTGTTCAGAAAGGGTGCCAAAATGAGATTGCAGCTGTCTCCTACTACGTTTTAATGAATTTGACATAAAAGATCAAAGTTGATATTTGAGTTCCATCAGATTCATTTTCATAATAAAAGTTTTAAAGCCACAGTGGGAATAACTGGAGGAAATTTGTGAAACTGATCTGCAAGGCCGAGCTCTCTTCACTTGCACCCTTTGGTGTTGGTGTTACAGAGAGAGCATTCTGGATCTCTGTGTAGTCCAACTTCCAAAAGGCATGTACTCTAGGAAAGGTCTGGAATCCACACATGACATGTGGAAGGATCAAAATGGAAAGCAAATATCTTGATTTTTTTTGCCAAAGAATTGGCCAAACATAGGAATAATACTAGCTTGCCAAAACTATTCATTCATATTTGTCTGTTCATTCATCAGGCTTACTAAACTTTTATTTCAGAGGTAGAAAATCAAGAACAGGCTAAGTCAGGGTAAAGACAGATTGAGTCGACATAGATTTTTGTTCGCAAAGTCATGTGGTTCTAAGGGAGCTGATCCTGTCCCAGGGATAGAACCCCAGGGATTTGCTACATCCTTCAGCACTTTCCATCCCCAGGTCAAAATGACAGGCTCAGAGGTGAGCATTGCAGGCTAAGCAGACCCATCAGAGTGATTCTCAGGGCTTTGCTTCAAACTTCAGGATAAAAGTATTTTCTCTGCTTCTGGGAAGTATGAAATAAAGTCATTTTTGTAACTATCAGGAAAGCAAGGAGAAATTTTTTTTTAATTAAAGAAAAACTTGGGACCAGATGGTGGCACAGCAGTAAAATACAATGCTCTATTGGACTGACCCACAGAGGAAGGTTCTCAGTTTGCATCTGGAGACCTCCCTGAGTACACCAGGCATGCACATGCCCATGATTCAGGACTGGCTGAGGCTGCAGGTGGATCATGGCATTGAGACCCCACTGGGCATGCTCTCTCTCATGCTCCCTCTCTTTCTCTTTCTCTGTCTCTTTCATTCATTCAAGAAAGAAATAAACTTTAAATTAAAGAAAAACTTTGCTAGAATCCTGAAGACTTTGTGTACCTTTGGATGAACCTTACATGAAGCCCAGTTTAACTATAGACAAGCAGTGATATGAGCCAATACTATCACTTTGTCATTTAACAGAACTGGAGGAAATTCCCGTGACTTGAACTCAAGAACTAATATGGAAGGTTGCATGAGGTAGTTGGTGATCAAGTTGGACCTGAAGAAGAACTGGAAACTGGATGGGACCCACCAATGGCATAATGGTTACATCTCTGGACTCCCATGTAGTTGACCATGGTTCAAGTCCCAGATCCGGTGGCTTAAAATTCACACAAGGCGCGTGTGCATGTGTGCCAAAATTCCCAAGAGGAAAATGGAAAAGAAGGGATTATAGTGTGGTGATGCCCCCTGATGGGTGATTTCTCACTTTCTGTCTCTCTGGCTCTCCAGCAAGCGCATATGCCCAACGGTAAAATATCTCTTAAAAAAAAAATCTCTTAAAAAAATAGGAAAAGAAACTGGACAGAAAAGTGTGGTAAATGCTGAGAATACTCCAGGAACAGTGACCGGAACAGGCTAAGTGGGATTTGCTTTTTGCCTGCTCTGTAGGAACCACTCTGATCTTCCTCCAGACAAATAATCATTGCCTGATTTATAACTTGGCCTAGTCCTAAAGCTTGTTAAAATGAACTTTATGAATTCAATTTCACTGCAATTTATTTTCTCTACCTAACTTTTTTTCCTTTTAGAGAGATTTTTGCTAGAGGGTACATGTGCTCTCCAGAGAGAGAGAGAGACAGAAAGGGAGAAATCATTCCCCGGGGGATGGCCACGCCCCAATCCCTTCTCCTCCATTCTCCTCTCGGGATGTCAGACACACATGTACATGAGCCTGGTTTGAGCTTCAAGACTCTGGTCTGGGACTCTAACCGTACTCAGCCAAGTGGGAGTCCAGCAACATAATTACGCCATCTACTGGTCCCACTCTTTTTACCTAAGTTTTAAATTTATCCTAAATAGAAAACAAGTCCTATTCCACATGGTCTGGTAAATTTGCCTTTAAGACTAAAGCTGGGACCAGCAGGTGGCGCGGTGGTAAAGACAGCTGGATGGATCTCACACAGCTGACGGTGCAGCTTGAGTCCCACACCCAGAGACTTGGAAAATAAACCAGGCACAAGTTTATGTGTCCCCAAAAGCCTAAGAGGAGTACGGAAAAGGGATGGCAGCGAGGCCATCCCCCCAAGGGGTGATTTCCCACTTTTCCTGTCACTCTCTCTCTCTGGTGAGTGCACATGCCCGATAACAAAAACTTAAGTAGGAAAAAAAAAAGGGGGGGGGATTGAAGCTGGTACTGATTCCTTAGAAAAATTCACTAAGCTCACTTTGGAAGAATTTCCATTTTGACAGGATAATAGGACAGAGAAAAAGAGAACATAGTTTTTGTGTTACCTATTGCTATGTAACAATATTCCTACAAACTTAGCTTTTTAAAGACACATTTATTATTTTGCCATTTCTGTGTGTTTGGAGACTGGGCATGTCTAGCTGACTCTTCTGTTTGGGGTCTTCCAAGACTACAGTCAAGGTCCTGGCTAAGCCTCTGCTTTCATTTAAGGGGGAGGATCCGCTCTCGCTCTCACTCAGATTGTTGGCAGAATGTAGCTCCTTGTGGTTGCAGGACTGACGGGCTTCAAATCTTTTCTATATATTGACCAGAGGTGGCTCTCAGCTCCAATAGGCCATTTGCAGTTCCTTGCCATGTGTGTTCCCCACATAGTTTCTTGCTCCTTCAAAACCAGGGGGACTGGGAACCAGCAGTTAGCGTAATGGCTATGTCGCTGGACTCCCACGTAGTCGACCGCGGTTCACGTCCCGGACCCAGTGCCTTAAAACTCACGCGGGGTGCGTGTGCGTGCGTGCCCAAAATCCCGAGAGGAGAATGAAGGAGAAGGGATTGCGGCATGACCCTCCCCCCCGGGGGGTGATTTCTCACTTTCTGTCTCTATGTCTCTCTCTGTCTGTCTGGCAAGCGCACGCGCCCTATAGCAAAAACCTCTCAAAAA
>NW_006159595.1:2055812-2064783 GCF_000334495.1 Tupaia belangeri chinensis
CTGTCGGTCTGGCGAGCACACATTCCCTATAATGAAAACCCCTCAAAAAAAAAAAAAAAGCCAGCAGGTAAATGAGAGGCTCCAGTGAGAAGGACACTCCAGGAGGCCCTGCCTCTATGGCTCTGAGTGGCTGGCCTCCGGTTTGCTGGAACCAAGGTGGTGGGCCCCTCGCCCATGCTTTGAAACTAGAGAGCAGCCCTGATGATCTCTGAATCACCTTCAAGGTTATTACTTTCTTGTCTTGAAACACAGCATACCTTTGCCACCAGAGAGCTCCATGGTCCAGTTCTATAGGAGTGAAGCGGTCCAACAGCCGTCTCACATGTCTGTCTCTATCCCTTTGTTCGCACTGGCAGTGTAATTGCTGGTGTAGCTAATTAGGCCTGTGGCTCACACCCTCGCTAATCTCCATATCAAATGGTTCTTCAGCCACATCCTTAGTGTTCTCTTCGGAACATACTTCCTCATTTCTGCCATATGGACAGGCTGAGGATTTTCCAAATCTCTAAGTTCTGGATCCTTTTAGCTTCCCAATTCTTCCTTCAATGTATCTCTTTCTTCTCACATTTAACTATAAGCAGTGAGGGGGGGACCAAGCTTCTCCTTCAATACTTTGCTTGGAAACTTCCCCAGCTAAATCCAATTTGCAAGTTCTACCTTCCACAAAACCCTGGACCCCAAACACAGCTCAACACAGTTCTTGGCCACATTATAACAAGGATAGTTTTTCATCTAAGTTTCAAATATGTTCCTCATTTTCATCTATTTTTTTTTTAAATTTGCTGGAAGGTCTATGTGCTCAGAGAGAGGGAGAAAGGGAGAGAAAGCACCTCCCATGGGCCATGGTCACACTGAAGTCCCTTCTCCGCCATCTCTCCCTCCTATGGGAATCTCCTTCTCATTCACATGTACTCTTATTTTTTTCTTATTTATTTTATTTTTTTTTTGGGGGGGGGAGAAGTTTTTGCTTCTTTCTGGCACATGAGCTCACCAGAAAGACAGAGAGAGACAGAGAGACAGAAAGTGAGAAATCACCCCCTAGGGGGATGGCCATGCCATAATCCTTTCTCTATTCTCCTCTCAGGTTCTTGGGCATGCACGCACATGCACCTGAAGTGAGTTTAAGCCACCGGGTCCAGGACTCGAACTGCATGGGAGAGCAGCGACATAGCCATCACACCAACCGCTGGTTCCCCCACTGTGTTTCTCAAGCTGCCAAGTCTGGGCCTCAAACTGCAGGGGTGGTAATATGGATCCAGCCACCTTAACCACCAAGATACGAGCTGGCCCCTCCCTTCTATCTGATACTTTACTAGAAGGGCCTTCACTGTCTGTTTCTACCAATGTTCTCTTCATGATCATTTACAAATTCTCTAAGAAGAAGGACATTTCTCTACAGGTCTCTTTTCTTTCTGAGTCCTCACCAGTGTCACCTTTAACAGCCAAGATTCATGGCAATCTTGACTTTTTCTAGCAGACACTCAAAATTTCCACAACCTCTATCCATTATCCAGTTCCAAAGCCACTCCCACATGTTTAGGTATTTGTTACAGCTGCACCCCACTTCCTGGTACCAATTCCTATATTGTTGTGTCTCAGCTGCCACAACAAAAATACCAAGGACTGGGTAGCTAAGACAACAGACATGCACTTCTCATAGTTCTAGAGGCTGGAAAGTCTAAGGTCAGGGTACCAGCACGGTCAGGTTCGGGTGTGGAACTTCCTGGCTTGCGGACAGCAGCCTCCTTGCTGTGTCCTCACACAGCAGAGAAGGAACAAGCTCTGGTCTCTTCCTCTTCTTGGAAGGACGCTAATTCCATCATGGAGGCTTTATCTTCATGACTGCCTCTAAACCCGATGGCCTTCCAGTGGCTCCCATCTCTAAATATGATCACACTGGGGCTTGGGAACGTGTGTGAACTAGGGGTGCACAAACATTCACTCTGTAACGTCATCATTAGTTCAATACTGATTAGATTAGTCTGCTCGGCCTGCTGAAACAGAAGCCCACAGACTGCTAGTTAAACAATAGAACGTTATTTCTTCCCAGGTCTGGAGGCCAGGAGCCCAAGATCAAGGTGGTAGCAGGTTTGGTTTCCCCTGAGTCCCCTTTCCTTGGCTTGGTCGTCATCTTGCTGTGAGATAATTCTGTGCACCCACCCCCCTAGTGTCTCCTTTTTTTTTTTTTTTTTTTTTTTTTTAAAGAGGTTTTTGCTACAGGGTGTGTGCATCCGCCAGAGAGAGACAGAGAGGCAGAAAGTGAGAAATCACCCCCCAGGGGAATGGCCACACCGCAATCCCTTCTCCTCCATCCTCCTCTCGGGATCTTGGGCACGCACGCACATGCGCCTGGTGTGAGTTTAAGCCACCGGGTCAGGGACGCGAACCGCAGTCGACTACGTGGGAATCTAGTAATGATAGCCATTACGCTAACTGCTGGTCCCTCCTCTTCCTCGTATAAAAACACCAGTCATGTTGTAGCAGGCCTTCCCTCTCGTGATCTCATCGGTCCATAATTATCTCCCACTAATACAGTTCCATGGGACTTGTGGTGGGACACGATGATGACCAGGTTCACCGACACCTCACGTTCGCCTCACCGGGAGCACCAGTGCAGGCCTTTCCTATGTCTTTGAACGTGTCGTGCCCCCATCCGTAGTAGCAGAAATTAGGGTTTGTTTGTAAACATACAGTGGAGACGGAGGCTTGTTTCCGGAGCGCATTCCCAGGGCATGCATTTGTGTGTGTCGGTGTGTGGTACGAAGCTCCGAGGCCTTGTAACAGAGATGATGTATCCCCACTGAAGAAAAATGACAGTCGCAATACGAAGACGAAGCCAATTTGTCACTTAATGCAAAGCCTGATTGTGCTGCAACAAGAGCCTCACACTGGGATTGATTACAAACAAGATGACACTTCCCTGTGGGCTGCCTCCCGCGTTATTATAAATAAATACCACTCGCTTTAGCATCTGCATTACTGCGAGGACAGATTATACCTCCGCGCCTGAGGTATACAGTAAATATCCCAGGGAGAACAATGGCCCTCCTCAACCCACAGGAGGAGCTTCGCCTCATGTGACACAGCTTCATAAATAAAATACGGCCACAGCACAGAGCGGGGAGGACAGCAAATGAACACCGAGCTTGAGTGATATTAGAGACGCATTTCCATGCTGGGCTTTAAAGAGGAGTGGGGTTTTGATCCAAAGGCCCAAGGTCCCTGAGGACTGGTGTGGCATTTTCGATTTCTCAATGGCAGTGAGGGCCCAAGAGAACCATTTGATTCCTGAGAGGAGTTCCTGAAAATTAGAGTTCGGTTTTCAAGATGGAAATAAATCTGTTAAATTTTTCGAATATCTCCCTGCCCTTGCCCTGAGTGTTCCAGATCTGTCATCCTATGATCGTCAAGTAAATAAGTTATTTTAACCAAGAAATATAGAGCCACTGTTTGCTATTTATTTCCTTATGCCTTGCTTCAGTGCAGGGTTGAATTTGATCTGCTTGTGGGGGAAAAAAGAATTCTTTTTCATTTCCGTGCCTTTCCACTCGCTTTCTATCTTCCTGGCTGCCTCTCCTCGCGTTTCCCTGTCTTTCTCTCTCTCCCCCCGCCCTAAGCGCGGACGGCGTGGGGAACCGGGCCCCTGTCGCTCTCGCGTGTGGCACGAGTGCCCTCTACTGTCCGGAATGGTGAACGGCGCAGTAACCCGCCCGATTCAGACCAGACCCTGCAGCCGTTCTCCCATCTCTGGGCAAACACTGGAAGTATTGTGAAAATGAATAATTTATTAAACCACAACTGTTTATTGACTGCCCTTTCATTATTTACTTTTCAGTTATTAAACACGCTCGCGGAGGGCCTGGGTGTCGGTGTGAACCATTTGCGGCTCCTTCCCGAGGCCGCGGTGTGCCCAGCCCTCTGGCTTCCCTCCACCCCAGACATTTTCGATCTCTTTTGTCAGGTCAGGGTCAAACTACAGTTGTTGTGTGATGACTTTATCAGCTCTCAGTTGATAGACTGCAAAGGGGGAAAAATCCCTACCGCCGCCTTGTCGCTACTTAAGGAGGTTATTTGTGTAACGTCCTGTCAGTCCGGCTGGGTCCCTGGCAGACGCCGAGAGTCCAGTGAAATAAAGGGAAAGATGTTCTAATGCTTTTATTAATCTCTCCCCTCACATCAAGGGACAGATGACATCTGCCCTGAGCTGTCCTTCCACACCAAAACAGGCAAGGAGAGAGGCTCCCTCACTCCATTCAGAAGGCCACAAGCACCCGCAGCCTTCTGGAATTTCAGTAATGATTGTCCTTTGCCTTCAGGGGCTTCTGCGTCAAAAGCACTAGCCATGGGTGGGAGAGGGGCCCTTTCGAAAAAGAAAATTCTCGGGAACCAGCACTTAGCGTAATGGCTATGTCGCTGGACTGCCACGTAGTCGACCGCGGTCCGCGTCCCGGACCCGGTGGCTTAAACTCACTCCAGGTGTGCGTGCGTGCCCAAGATTCCGAGAGGAGAAGGGATTGTGGCATGGCCATCCCCCCTGGGGGGTGATTTCTCACTTTCTGTCTCTCTGTCTCTGTCTGTCTGGTGAGCGCACGTGCCCTATAGCAAAAAAACCTCTCCAAAAAAAAAATTATTTATTCAATTGTATTTATTCATTCATTTAATTTGACCAGAGAAAGAGAGAACGTGAGAAAGCAAGCCACCAGGTCTGGGACTCAAACCGTGGTTGGCCATGTGGGACTGTCCAGCATCCTTAACCACCATGCCACCTGCTGGCCCCTGAAAGGAAGATTATATTCCAAAACTCAACATTTTAAAAGCAAATCAAAACTCAATTGATCCCGAGACTACACACAAGCCTAAGAAAGCCGTCACTGTTCTCCCTCTCTCTCACTTACACTCTCTCATTCTCTAACTCCTGAAAGAAGGCAATAAAACCACTTCTGTAGAACTCATTAGGGATTTACGTTTTAATGCAGAGAGACTTATTTACCAGATTTTGAAAAACAAACCTAACAGTAATTAAATGAGAAATGTCATCAAAGTTATTCTTTTCTTCAAACAAAACAGGACTTTAAGGAAAGCTGCACTTGGTATTTCCTCTCTCAAGGTTAAAGCTTCAGCTCCACATCTGGAAAGCGCAGGGAGGGGTGGGGATCAGGAAGAGAGCCTTCTGGTGGGTTTGTGTAAACCAAAGCAGTGGGAAAGTTTGTCTATAAGATACAAGTTTTAGAAACCAGCAGATGGCGGAATGGTTACATTGCTGGACTCCCATGTAGTCGACCGTGGTTCGAGTCCCAGGTCCGTTGGCTTAAACTCACACCAGGCACATGTGCGTGCGTGCCCAAGATCCAGAGAAGAGAATGGAGAAGAAGAGATTGCAGCGTGGCCGTCATCCCTGGCGGGTGATTTCTCAATTTCTCTCTGTCTCTGTCTTTCTAGCAAGCGCACAGGCCCTGTAACAAAAGCCTCTTAAAAAAAGAAAGAAGATACAGGTTTTAATGGAGAAGAGCACTACATTTGAAATGAGTCTGACGTAATTTAGGCTGCAGTTGTGACTTTGCCCACCGTGTGACTTGAACACGTCACATACCCACTACTTTTCAGTTTCCTTGTTTGTAAAATCAAACTGATTTTCTTCCCTCCTGAAATGTAACCTGTGCTCAGTCCTGTCATCTACCTAAAGGACTCAGCACAATGTGGAGAACCCTTTGCTTTCTGTTCATGTTCCCTGCTTTCCTTCCCAAACACCATACTTAAGAGAAAAGGGTCGTCCTTTTTTGTTTGTTTGGAGAGAGAGAGATTTTTGCTGTAGAGCATGTGCCTTTGCCAGAGAAAGAAAGAGACAGAGAGATAGAAAGCAAGAAATCGCCCTCCAGGGGTATGGCCTCAATCCTCCTCCATTCTCCCCTTGGGATTTTAGGCACACATGCACACATGCCTAGCGTGAGTTGTAAGCTGCCAGGTCCTGGACTTGAACCACAGTCGACTATGAGGGAATCCAGCGACGTAACCATTATGCCATCTGCTGGTCCTGGGTCACCCTGCATATAAGTTTCCTTTACTCAACAAACATGTATTGAATCTTTACTACAATCCAGTCTCTAGCCACTCAACTATGGAAAACAGAGTTCCTACTCTCTAGGAAGAGTACACATAAAGTAATCATCTGTATGGTAAATTTAAGCCTCTGGCTATTTCTTTGTTGTTGGCACTACAATGACCACATGGCATATGTGAAAATCACTTCGGGGCAAAGTAGTTAGGAGTAGGGAACAACCGTAGCTATTTTCCTTTCCACACAAAGTTATATCGTACACCATTTCATGTAGAAGAGCACAATACGCTAAAAGTTTAAATCTATAAATCTACATACTCTTAATGTTGACATAATTTTATGGGTGGCAAAAGATGCTCCAAATGTTTGTACATAAAGAGAGAAGGAGTTATTTTGCAATTGTCCATTTTAATTTTCCTATATTCCCACTGTGGATTCACATAATAAATCATGCTAGGAAAAAAAAAATGCCATCTGGAAGACAAATATAACTTTCTCAAATTTTCACAGCAAGAGCTCTGAGAATTCAAAAGTCCAGGTTGGAATGGCCCCATAGCGTGGCAGTCAAAGGAAGCTGGATCCCACATAGCCAATTGCCATTGGAAGCCGGCCCCCGTGGCCTGAACAACATGCTGGGTGCATGTATGTGCATGAGTGCCCCAAACCCCAAGAGAACAGAGAAATGATGAGGAGGGATTGCAGAATGACCACATCCCATTGCAGGGGTGTTTCTCTCTCTTCCTCTTCTTGTCTCTGTCTCTCTGGTGAGTCTAGGAACTCTCTGGTAACTTAAAAATAAACATATAAGGTCCAGGGACCAGCAGATGGCATGGTGGTTAAGGCACTGGATACTCCCACATTGCTGACCATGCTTCAAGTCCCAGGCCTGGCAGCTTGCTTTCTCACTTTCCCTCTCTCTCTTTCTCTCTGTCTCTCTCTGGTCAAGTTAAAATGAAATGAATAAATAAAATTAAAGAAAATAATTATTTTAAAAGATATACATATAAAGTCCAAGTCCTTTTTCTCTGTTGTGTCCCAATTCCTAGTCCGAAATTTGCATACAGCAGGAGCTTAGTAGGTCTTTTCAACAAGAAGAGATCGTTGCTCTAACTGCTGTGAGGGCTGATGAAGAGAGACAAGCTCTTCCAGGCATTACCCGCCACCAGGCACACGTGGGGTGGAGGGCATTCAGGAGAAACATGAAAACTAGGTGGGGAGGTGGACCAAGGCCTCCCAGGAACTGAAATCACTGCAGAGAGGGGCCCAGGCAGATACTCGAACTGATTATTAGGAATTTAATATGTGTTCAAGTCCTGACATTCATTTTGATTAAGCCCTAAAATGCAAATGAAAGCCATAAAGAAGAGACTTCTGGTGGTAAAGTCACGAGGGTTCTGACCTTACCAGCCAGAATCCAGACTTTTAAGAGATTAACAGAGAGAGGCCACCTGCAGCTTGGTAGTTAAGGTGGCTGGATCCCACATGGGCAGTCAGGTGGTTTGAGTCACACTGGGCGGGACCAGCAGTCGGTATAATGTCTGTCGCTGGACTCCCATGTAGCCCACTGCGTTTTGAGTCCCAGACTGGGTGGTTTAAACTCACACCGGGCACATGCGCATGCATGCCCAAGATCCTGAAAGGAGGAAGGAGGAGAAGAGATTGTGGTGTGGCCATCCCCCCTGGGGGGTGATTTCTCACTTTCTGTCTCTCTCTCTCTCCGGAGAGCACACACACCCTATAGCAAAAACTTCTCAACTCAAAAAAAAAAAAAAAAACACTGGGCATCTGTGCCCAAAATCTCAACCAGAGGGAGAGAAATGGAGAAGAAAGGAATGCAGCGTGACTATGGAGGAGAGGGAGAGTGCTTTCTCACTTTCCCTCTCTCTGTCTCTGACTAGTGAGCACATGCACACTCTGACAAATTGTTTTAAAGAACTAGTTATTGATTTAGGAGCCAGCAGATGGCATAGCGGTTACATCACTGGACTCCCACATGTCCATCCGCAGTTCCAGTCCCAGACCCAGTGGCTTGAAAATCATAATGGGCACAAGTGCGTGCATATCCAAAATCCCAAAAAGAGAACGGAGGAGAAGGGATTGCAGTGTGGCTATACCCCCAGAGGGAGATTTCTCACTTTCTGTCTCTCTGGCAAGTGCACATGCCCTATAACAAAAATCTCTCTAAAAACAAAATTATTTATTCTTTTTTTTTTCATTTGCTATAGGGTACATCATGTGCTCACTAGAGCCTGTAAACTGCCAGGTCCAGGACTCATACCACAGTCGGCCATGTGGGAGTCCAGCACCTTAACCACCACACCACCTGCTGGCCCTGACCAATTTAAAAGAAAAAAAAAAGAAATGAACAACATCTAACATCAAAGGGGGCAGATAAGAAATCAGTAATTTTTCCCTGCACCCAGGAATTCCCCCAGTGGCCCTTATTTGTTTTCAGATGTGTGCAGTGAACAGGTTTTCTCTCAGTGACCAGGTGCTCAGATTTGTACTCACTGACTTTTTCTATCAAATTGTTTCTCACCGTGGGATCACTTATCATATTGATTCTTACATGTTCCAACTAATAGGACAAAAACTGTACTATACATGGAAGTTTTATGACAAGTTGGAAATTAGTATAACTCTGGTTTAATTATGATAATCTTCAAAAATCACAATTGAAATATTTACTTTTAGTCTTTCCATTAAACTTTGTTTAACAATGATTAATAATTGCTCTGATACCACCAACTAATACAGCCTATTACCAAAAACAAAACAAAACAAAAAAAAAAGTGGCGAGTATAATGATTAAAATATGTGCAGGGAATTATAGGAGCAGCAAAGAGGAGATACTAAGCCAGTTTAAGAGGAGAAGGGCAGCAAGCCGCGCGCCCCGCGCGGCAGAAGCCAGCAAGC
>NW_006159595.1:2065312-2075336 GCF_000334495.1 Tupaia belangeri chinensis
CGGGGCTCATGCCCCGGCGTTCAGCTGCCTCTCCAGGGCCGGCGTGTGGCCTGTGGATCAGCAGGCTGAAGCGGAAAACAAGGTCTGAGAACTTGCAACTTGAGAAGATGATGGTTACCAGCCCTGCATTGCCTCAGGGAAGAACAGGAACTACTCTACCATTCTTGAAGTGAAGGTACTTAATGAGAATAGGACAGTGTGGAATGGGGTAAGTGAAGAGAAGAGGATAGAGAAAGATAGCAAGTGAGCAATAGAGAGACAGGACGTCAGTGAGAAACAGATAGGGTTTATTAACTGTTGATGATGACATGTATAGAATTCTCAACTGGATTGGTCTGAGAAGTGTTTCATGATGGGCAAAGTATTTTTACAAGCAAAACGAGAAATAGCAATTGACTGTTTTATAAAAATAATTAGAATAATAAAGATAATGATTGGGGAAAACAGAAAAGATATGGAATGTTGAAGTGGGGAGATTAATGTCTCTGTACTGACTGACGTGCATGGCATTCCCTTTTGAAGAAACAATGTAACACACAGTAAAGTTATATGTAATCCAATGTAATATGAAGAAGATATGATGATAAAAAATAAAAATTAAAAAAAAATAAAAAAATAAAAAAATAAAAAAAAAAGAGGAGAAGGGGGAAGAGATCCAGGATTTCTGGAAGATTCCCTTGAGCCTAAAAGCTACTTCTCACCCCACCCCAGCTTAACCCTCCTTCCTAGTTGTATCCAGATACAAATATGTGTGACCATATTGAATTAAGTGGGTAAATCTGGATGCTAAATATATCCAAACCCAAGGAAGGGGAGTTGTGATCAGGAGCTTCCACATGTGTCAAAGGGGACTTTGTTGTCACGCTAGCTGTGATCAGAGGTCACATGGAAGCAAATGGAATGATGAAAATAATTCAAAGGGTTTTTATTTCTTCAAAGGAATACAAGGAAAAAGGAGAGAAGAAAGGAGAGGAGAGGAGAGGAAAGGAAGGGTAAGTAGAAGGAAGAGACAGAGTCAGTCCCCAGCAAAAAGAAACTGAACTGTTCCTTTATGCAGGGAAACTCTTTCCTCCCACAACTGTATCTGTCTACACTGATCGGAATTTACTGAGAGCCCAGCATCATCAACCCAAGCACGTTTCATTATTTTTATCAGAGAAATAGAGGATGTTTACGCTGGTGAGTGCTTTGAAATTTCCTGAACGATGAAACACTAAATGCAAGGAGGTGTTACTATGTTCCCAGCTCCATTCTCTGGTCCCAAGGCTCTCTTGGGAGAATGGTAAATATTGGGAAAGGGTTAGAATGATGTGAGGTAGAGGAAAATGGTAGCCGAATGTTGGTAAGGATATCTCCAAGCAATACCCATGTCATCTTTTCAAAACTACGTTCCACTCACACAGCAGCACAGGCATTTCTGATGAGCTTGGAGAAAGTGAACGCAATTGTCTGACAGTAGCCCGAGCGTGCTTCCCCACCCTCTGTAGGGATCTATTAAAGAAACAGGAAATGGAACGAGGAGCTCGGTGTGTGATGAATGTCAGTTACTATTACTTTTTATGAAGCTCTTCTGCAAAGGCCCTGGGCAGAGGCTGGTATGTGCCACGGTAAATGCATAAATAAACAATCACCTGCAGTCCGGCGTAATGTGCCTCTGCCCTTTTTGTGAACTTGTTGAGACTTGGGGAGGTTACAAGAGAGAATCTAGACAGAGTATAATAGGAACTTGTCACCGTGCCAATATGCTAAACGAAACCCGAAAGATTTGTGGCTTATGTCTGGGAGAGCTTCTGGAGTAGGGTGTTAGATTCTTCACTTGTTGGTAGGGAAAAAGAATACCCAAATCCTCCCTCCCACACACACACCATTTGTTCCTTAGCACATTTATGGATGGTTTTGCTCGGATTTGTAAAGTCAGTAAGACGAGGACCCTCTGCAGGCCAGTGATAGGAACATGAGGGGCCGCACACGGCCTCATTTACCGTAAGCCATGCTGATCTGTATGTCACTGGGGGAGAATACGTGGTAACAAAACACAGACTGCCAAACAAGTGATAATAGTGCCGTATGCTGGTGTGATGTCTTTTTTTTTCCTGGATGCTTCATAAAGCATTTTACAAACTTGTATAAAGGGTCCCTCACCAGTCATAGGAATGCAGTTGTATCTGGAGTAGAAGAAAGGCAGCTGTTCTGCCAGAAAGAAAGGCAAAAATAAATCATTAATTAAATAAGTAAATAAGGGGAGAAAGAAAAGGAAATAAAAAGAAAGGCTCTCATTTTCCCCCTTTTCAGGGCATTTCCCTGTGAGGTTGGAGGTGGAGTTCAGGACTGTTCCCTTAGGGGGCACCCTAGGGCATTGGACAGGCTGCCCACACCATTCATCTGTCCCTACTGACAAGCTCAAATTAGGTTTTTCGTTTTGTTTTGTTTTGTTTTGCTTCGCTTTGTTTTGTTTTGTGAGAGATACTTGTTATATGGCACGTGTGCTAGCTGGAGAGACAGCAGAAAGGCAGAAAGTGAGAAATCACTCCCAGGGAGGATGGCCACACCACAATCCCTTCTCCTCCATTCTTCTCTCAGGATTTTGGGGGAGCGTGTTCATGCACACACCCAGGATGAG
The DNA here is from genome assembly GCF_000334495.1 of Tupaia belangeri chinensis. NCBI lineage: Eukaryota > Metazoa > Chordata > Mammalia > Scandentia > Tupaiidae > Tupaia > Tupaia belangeri. Next base: position 2,067,933 of record NW_006159595.1, read on the forward strand.
TTTCAGGCCACCAGTCCGAGACTCAAACCTTGGTCAACCCTGTGGGAGTCCAGTGCCTTAACTACTACGCCACCTTCTGGTCCTGACATAGCTTGAATTAGTGACAATGGGTTCAATTAAATGTCCCACCAGGTGGAATTGTGTGTGCATGGGGACCTGGGAGAGAAGGGTTGCAGAGGTGCAATGCTCTTTGGGAGATGTAAGACTGTGTCATGGGTTAACTGTGAAAGTCTTGGCTCCTTTTTAACACCAGCTGGCAGAGTTCCTTCCTTCTCCCAATGGCCTGATTCTTAAACCATGGTGCAAAGTCAGTCACCAGCAAGAATTACTGTGGGATCTCTGCAGGACCAGCCTATGGACTGCAACAAACATACAGTCTCACACAAGTCCCCAACACAATCACTCGAAAGAGCCTAGCACTTGATTTCACTCTCCATTGTTGCCGCCTTTAAGTTCCTAATAATTTTGGGACCAGCAGTTAGCGTATGGCTATGTTGCTGGACTCCCATGTAGTCAACTGAGGTTCGAGTCCCAGACCCAGTGGCTTAAACTCACACCGGGCGCATGTGCATGCGTGTCCAAGATCCCAAGAGGAGAAAGGGAGAAGGGATTGCGGCTTGGCCATCCCCCCGAGGGGTGATTTCTCACTTTCTGTCTGTCTCTCTCTGTCTTTCTAGCAAGTGCATGTGCCCTACAGCAAAAACCTCTCCCCAAAAAAAAAGATTAAAAAAAAAGTTCCTAATCATTTTATTTTGAACTTGTGTTTTCCAAGTGAAGCTCCATGGGACAATGGAGAAAGAGAGTGAACTCAGGAGATAGGTGCGGTAGATACACCATCCCTCACTGCACACTCACATACACCATCTGCGATGCCCCGTACACATTTACTACACATCTCCACAACAGAATACTAAGCAACTGGGGAAATGATGCTGCAGATCTGTACATACTGACCTCCAAATCTGATCTGAGCATATATTTTTGTAAAAATAAAAGCAATAACATATGTAATGCAATCACATTTGTATTAAATTACTTATCCGTCAAGAGAAGAGAGTCAGCTGTCTGGGAAAGTGGTCATTAACAGTGAGTAGTAATACTTTTAGTGACTTTTCTATTCTTTTCTTTTTTTTTTTAATACCATGAGATGTATATCATGCTTGTTTCATGTTATATTTGTTTAAGTTTGTTTATTTCTTCCATGAGTGAGAGACAAAGAGAGAGCACCCCCAAGAGGTCTTGATGCCACAATCCAGCCCCAGCTCCAGCCAGCCCTGGGTCATGGGCATGCACATGTCCAGCATGCTCAGGAAGGTCTCCCGTGTGGACCCAGAGCCTTCACATATGGGTCAGCCTCGCAGAGCCCTTCATCCTGCTGCAGTGGCACCATCTGGTCCTATTTCTGTATATGTTTCGTGACATTTTTAATGAGTGTGCATCCCTTTTTGTAAATCAAAAATAATCTATTTCCATTGTAATGCATTTAATATGTGCTAGGAAAAGGGGAAAGAAAGAACATTCCACAAAACAAATAAAAAGAAATGTCTTCCTGATCCCCAGTGGTATCCCTAAGGTCAGCATAAATAAAGATTGTAACTTAGAACCTGAATATTTTCTGATTTGAATAGTTTTGCTCCAGTTTTGCTAACTATACTAAAAATAGCACATCAAAGCTCTCCCCTACCAAGAAATACAAGTTCATCCCTAATCTACCTATTCAGTAACACACTTTCAAGTGTAACCCTGGGTTTTTGTCTAAATGTTCTCATTGTTAACTTTCCTCATTTCTCTTAAGCACTATATTTAATGTTAAATGTTTAAAAATAAAAGCACCAATTGCATCTAATATTGGCGCGACATTAATGTGCAGGCTTATTTTCCCAGTTTTGTTATGAGGGCAATGATTATTTCAGGATCTTGCTAAATCTCAGTTCCTCATCAGTCTTTCCAATAATTCTGCCCAGGAAAAAATGGCAGTTTTATCTTTCTCTTCAACAGAAATTTAGAGGCCAAGAACTATAGTGAATTCTCACCTGACAAAGAGTTTATTACCTTTCTCAAAATATACGGCAGGGCGTTTATTAGTAGACGATGAAGGATTTATCACCAGTAATTAAAACTAAGCTGTTGCTATCATAATGAAGGCAGAGTCAGAGACACAATACTATTACTTTTTATTTTTTATTTGCTTTTCTTTAAAACTCCTCTAGTAATGGGCTGAAGCATTTATCTTAAGGCTGATGTTAAACAAACCTATCTGCTTTTCACTAAGACTATGAGGGAAAAGCAACCTGAGTCGCTCTGGAAAGATTTCTAAGGCAACAGTGCAAAGACCCAGGGATGTTTGTATCCTACTGGGAGGAGTAACTGTAAATTGACTTTTAAGAGATAAGAAAGTGGAGCCAGCAGGTGGCAAGGTGGTTACGGTATTGGACTCCCACATGGCTGACCACAGCTCCAGTCCTAGACCTGGCAGCTTGCTTTCTCACCCCCTCCCCCTGCCCCCATCTCTTTGTAAATTAAAAATAAAAAATAATAATACATAAAATAAATATTTTATAGGAAAATAATTTTCAACATAGAGGAAACTTTAAAATATTTGCATCCTTGTACATAAAAGTTCCACATACATGACTTATCCCAAAGAACAAATCATGAGTTACATAAAGTGATAGCTACTAGATTATCCTTCCATTGGAGGTTGATTTTAAAAATTGTTCAAACAAGAGACCAGCAGATGGCGTAATGGCTACATCACTAGACTCTCACGTAGTCAAGTCCTGGACCTGGTGGCTTAAGCTCATGCAAGGGCGTGTGTGTGTGTGTGTGTGTGTGTGTGTGTGTATGCCCAAGATCCTGAGAGGAAAATGGAGGGGAAGGGATTGTAGTGTGGCCATCCCCCCGAGGGGTGATTTCTAACTTTCTGCCTCTCAGTCTCTCTCTGGCTTTCTGGCAAGCACAAGCGCCCTATAGCAAAAACCTCTCAAAAAAAAAAAAAATTGTCCAGACAACAAAATACTTAGCTGTCATTTAAAATTGTGTTATCATAGAATATGTAATTACAAAGAAAAACAGGAGACAAGCAGTTTATACACTAGTGTACACACTATTGCCATTATATAAACACTGGGTTGTTGGAAAAGTCGTGATGCACTTTTTGCATAGAATAACACACAAAAAAATACATCGTGACTTTTCCGACAACCCAGTATACACATAAAGGGGCCAGAGAGGGGCACCTAAGGAAATTCCCGACACTGTTATTCCGACCCATTTGGGAAGGTTCCATGTTCACGTCCAGAGACCTTCCTGGGTACACTGGGCACATGTTTGCTCAGGACTCTAGATGGCTGAGGCTGGAGGTGGATCTCAGCATCAAGACCATGATGGGGGTGCACTCTCTGTCTCTCTCAATCATGGAAGAAAGGCACTGGACTCCCACAAGGCCAACCACGGTTCGAGTCTTAGACCTGGCAGCTTGAAAAATCATACTGCACGTGCATGAGTGCCCAAAGTCCCAGGAAAAGAGGAGGGATTGTGGTGTGGCCATCCCCCCTGGGAGTGTGATTTCTCACCTTCCCACTCACCGTCTCTCTCTCTCTCTCCCTGGCGAGCGTACACACCCTATGGCAAAGCACAAACAAACAAACATACATAGATAGAGGCCAAAACTGCAAACATACCAACCAAATATTAATAAATCGCCAGACATGAGCATTTAAATCTTTGGATGGGAGAATCGGGACTGAGGTATCAACTCTTCTCTCCCAAATTCCTACATATTCATACTCTAATTCTAGAAGGAGGAAAAGATATTTATTAAGAGATAGAAAGTGACTTCTACTTGTTGAGTGAATGAATTAACAATGTCTTTTTTAATTCCTTGTTACTACTTTGAAAATTCTCCATATATATAAAGTTGTAATGTGGCAATGAAAAGTTTGAGGTATAACTCAAATGTAGCCTCATTTAGACCTGAACAAGGAGAAATGAATTGTCTCAAAATGTCATCACACCCATACATACGCACGCTAAAATTGGGCATACCACATTCATAGCTAAATGAAGTCAAATTCAGGTTTAGAATAAAAGGCGAATTCAGGTTTAGAATAAAAGGCTTAGAGACTGCTACAGTGACTTAGCCTCAATGGACGGAAACATATTTAAGTCTTCTCCCAAATTCAAAGCACATAATGATCTGAAATTTGAGGCATGATTTCTTTTTAAAAAATAAATAAATAATCCTTTTTTTTAAGGATTATTTAACTTTATTTATTTTAATTTGATCAGAGAGGGACAGAGAGAGTGAGAGAGAGAGAGAGGGAGGGAGGGAAAGTGAGAAAGCAAGGAACCAGGTCCGGGACTCAAACTGTGGTCAGCCATGTAGGAGTCCAGCGCTCTTAACCACCATGCCATCTGCTGGCCCCAAGGCATGATTTCTTGTAAAACCTCACAGTGTGTGTGTGTGTGTGTGTGTGTGTGTGTGTGTGTGTACATGCACACAGGTGCAAAGCAGTCCTCCAGGTTACTTGAACTCCTTTTTGTTAGATGAGTTCTGGTTACAAGCATAGTTGACCCACCGGTTTGTGGAAAGTGGACAACAATTTAGGTCCCCCTGAAAGTCCAGGCCTATACTTTAAACGTGTATTTCTGTCATGTTGAGAATACTGTCGTTTGATGATGGCGCGGATACTATTTGCCTTCAATTCATATATAAAAGGTTCAAATTACTTAAAGTGAAAAATAGTTCTGGGACCCAGCAGGTAGTATGGTAGTTAAGGTGCTGGACCCCACATGGCTGATTCCATGGATAGTCCTGGACTCAGCGACCTGAACATCACACTGGGTACATGTGCACGCATGCCCAAAATCTCAAGAGGAGAATCTAAGAGAAGGGTTTGTGGTGTGGCCTTACCCCCAGGGGGGAGGACGTGATTTTTCACTTTCCTTCTCTCTCTCTCTCTCTCTCTCTCTCTCTCTCTTTCTCTCTGGGGAACGCACATACTTTATGGCAGGAATCTAAAAGAAAAAAAAAAAACTGTTCTGGAATTCGTGGCCAAGTAATACGTCCCAGGGTTTACCAAGGCCATATAGAACACAGTGAGCCACCAGAGGGCTCCCTACTTCCCTTTAAAATTCTGAAATAACGAAGAACTTTTGTCATTTAGGGAACGTCTTTCTGTAAAAATCACGGGGGCGTTATACCGCAGCATTGCCAACACTAATCTGCCTTGTCCTCCAGTTCTGAGAAGACTTCGGTCTGCCTTCTGGTATAAAAAGTGACAGGGCAGGCCTCCTCAGGAGCACAGTGGTAATGTGCTCGCTGCTCAAGCAATGCTAAATCCACATGGAAGATTACAGTTTCGATTCCCCAGTCAACCTGTAAACAGCAGGCGAGCACACCCATGATCCTGGCTGGTTGGAAAGTCTGAGGCAGCGGGTACGTGGAGGATCTCTGCAGGAGACCCTGTCGAGGGAGCTTGTCTCTGTTGCTTTCTTTTTTACTTACTTATTATTGCTAGAGGGTGTGTGTGCTTGCCAAAGAGATAAAGACACAGAGAGAGGGATAGGAAGAAAGCACCCTCACTGGGGCAAGGTTATGGAACAATCCGTTTCTCCATCTTGTCCCGAATTGGACATGCACACCTACCCGGCATGTTTTTCAAGCCTGCCACTGGAACTCAACCCACAGTCTACCAGGTGGTGTTCGGCTCCCTTAATCTGTAAGCTATTGGTCTGGCCCTCTGTCTCTGTCTCTCATTCTTATGCTAGAAATAAATTTAAAAAAAGTTTGGGAGTTGGAGGAACTCAGTACAGCAGCCATCCATGAAATTCTGCTATTGATGCAACTTTAAACAACCTGGAAACACAGAATTTCCTTCCTGATTATCGGTTCTTTCAGCATCTTTCGCCTCGGCAATCCAGTCAGAAGGTTCATATATATATCTGTCATGATTGAAAATACTAGGAAAATCCAGAAAATGAAATTAAGTTGCTGTTGCTTCCTTCACAGTCAAGGGGTCCTTTGTAAGGTGGTGTTGCAAAGGCTGAGTGGGATTTCCCTTCATCTCTGGGAGGAGATTCGAATGCCAGCACCCTCCTGCGGCTCTGCCCTTGGCTGAGATCATCTTGGAGGCGAGCTTGCTTCAGCGCGGCCACACACCTGTCTAAATCCCCGTGCCACGGGGGTGGGAAGGGAAAAGGCTGTCATGGACCTACTCCTCTTTCCTTTAATGAGTTCTGAAGGGTTCCTTTTTACCAAAGAAATAATGAATGCCTCTCGCAAACTGTGGGGGGAAATGTCCTATTTGGAAATAATTGAAAAATATGTTTTGTAGCCACTTACCAACCCTTTTCCAGACAGCTTTCTTTTCTAATTAACTCACCACAATGCTCAACTCCGAAATTCACTGGGTAAAGAGTGACATCTAGTGTGTAAAAAGGAATTCAAAATCATAAAGTTGGGTAAGGACCTAAGATCCACGTTTATAATCACGACACTTAAACCATCCTGTTCTAATCCAGTAAATGCCAGATGGAAATGCAAGGGGGTGGGGGAGAGGACTTACAACTATTTTAACTTATGAGAAAGATTGTTTTCTGCTTAGCTACTTAGAAAAGGCTGGACGCTTGAAGGCTCGTTTTGTGTAAAGAAATGTCCCTAAAAGCAATTTGTGTGGGGACAAGGTGGGGTCATAACACCTGAGAGATGAAATATGGCTTTTTCCTGAGGTCAGGGAAGTAATTTTCCCTTGAAAGTGGAAGTGGAAGGGATCGGTGGTGATTGGCTGCCCCTGAATTCTGAAAGCCTGTCATCGTGGGACCCTTCCCAGGCTTTGCAGGTAGACGGTTTAAACCTAATACAGGGAGCAACTGTTACGGCCAAGTTAACGCACCTAGAAGTCTAACGCGTGCCACATCCATGCTGTCGGGATGTAAATAAAGTGCTAAGGGGGAGTCCAAAGCGGAGGCGACCTGTAGAGCAGAGGTCCTCAACCAACCGCCGCAGACCAGTACCAGTCCTCGGGACTGCAATGCGATGGTGATCAAAATAAAGTGCACAATAAATGCAATGCACTTGCATCATCCAAAACCATCCCACCACCCCATCCTGGCCCATGAAAAAACAATTCCTGGAGCCGAAATGGTTGAGAAGCACTGCTCTAGCAGGATTGGGAGCTATTTGGTTGAGACAAACCAAATTGTAGATTTAAAAAAAAAAATTTTTAAGAAATTTTTGCAGGACCAGCAGTTAGCATAATGGCTATGTCGCTGGACTCCCATGTAGTCGGCCGCAGTTCGAGTCTCGGACCCGGTGGCTTAAACTCACACCAGGCGTGTGTGCGTGCGTGCCCAAGATCCCGAGAGGAGAATGGAGGAGAAGGGATTGCGGTGTGGCCATCC
>NW_006159595.1:2075390-2080924 GCF_000334495.1 Tupaia belangeri chinensis
CCACAGCACCCCTAAAGAAAAACCCTCCATAAAAAAAAAAAAAAGAAAGAAAAGAAAAAGAATATTTTCCTATAGGGCACATGTGCTCATTAGAGAGACAGACAGAAAATGAGAAATCGCCCCCCCTCCAGGGGGATGGGCATTCTCTTCCATTCTCCTCTTGGGATTTTAGGCACACATGCATACACACACACCCAGCATGAGTTTTAAGCTACCAGGTCCAGGACTTGAACCATGGTCAGTTATGTGGGGGTCCAGCGATGTAACCATTACATCATCTGCTGGTCCCTAATCGATAAAATTTTTGACATGTGCAAATGAGAAAAAAGGGCATTCCAGGTAAAGGAGACACCGTGGGAAAGTCACCGATCCTAAAAGGTGATCTGAGCTGCTCTGCTTTTACTGAGCGATGAGCAGTACATCCTGACTCAGACACGAGACATGGTGGAGAAGCAGGTGATGTTGATTGGTATCATTTTGCCCGTGCTCTCAAAAGCCAACCATGGAATTACCGCCAAGGTCATGGCAGAAGCCAAGTGTCCCCTATTAGCATCTGTCACCAAGTAACAAGCAGTCACTTCCCTACTCCACTCCCCACCTCCAGATTTAAAGAAAAAGATATTAGACCATGCTATGGTTTGAGTGGTCCCCCCAAATTAAATCAGAAACTTAATCTCCAATGCACCAGTGTCAAGGGGTGGGGCCATGAAGAGGTAATTAGGCCACAAAGGCTCTGCCCTCAAGAATAGATTAATGTGGGACCAGCAGTTAGCGTAATGGCTATGTCGCTAAACTCCCACTTAGTCAACCGTGGTTTGCGTCCCAGACCCGGTAGCTTAAATTCACACAGGGCACATGTGTGTGCATGCCCAAGATCCTGAGAGGAGAATGGAGGAGAAGGGATTGCAGCATGGCCATCCCCCCGGGGAGTGATTTCTCACTTTCTGTCTCTCTGTCTCTCTCTGTCTTTCTGGCGAATGCATGTGCCCTATAGCAAAAACCTCTACAGAAAAAATAATAATAATAGATTAATGTCACTGTCATGGAAATGGATTTGTTATCTCACAAATGGGTTTGTTATAAAAAGCGAGTTCAGCTCACTCTGTCAACACCTCTGGACTTCTCTCTTCCTCTCTCTGTTCTTCTCTCTCAACCTCTCTCTTGACCTCTCCGACCCTCTCACCTTCTGTCATGGGATGAGACAGTAAGAAATCCCTCCACAAGATGCCAGCACTTTGATGCTGAACTTCATAGCCTCCAGAATTGTGAGAAATAAACTCTTTCTATAAATTACTCAGTCTGTGGTACTTTGTTATAGCAACACAAAATAAACTAAGACTACTTGAACAAAACTACTTGAGGCAAAAACCTTTTTAAATAGATAAATATCAATGGCTAAACCATTTCTGTCTACCAAAGTCAGGGTAACATTATTAAAAATAGCTCCCAAGGGACCAGCAGATGGCGCAGTGGTTACATCACTGGACTCCCACGTAGCTGACCTCAGTTCAAATCTCAGAGCCAGAGGCTTAAAACTCACACCAAGTGCATGTGTGTCTGTCCCCAAAATCCAGAGAGGAGAATTGAAGGAGAAGGGATTAAAGTGTGGCCATCCTCCCGGGGTCTCTCTGTGTCTCTGGTGAGTTAAATTTTTAAAAAATAAAAATTAAAAACAAAAAGGTTCCTGGGCCAACTCTGTAGCCTAGTGTTTAAGGAAGCCTACATTCATATCGCCAACAATGGTCTGAATCTCAGCCCTGTGGCCTGATAAAACATGTCAGTCACATGTGCATGCATTCCCCAAATCCTGACAGGATGAAGAAATGGAAGAGAAGGGATTGTGGAATGACCATGCCCCATGGGAGAGTACTTTCTCTGTTTTTCTGTCTCTCTCTGGTGAACACACGTTCTCTGGCAATTAAGAAGAAAAAAAAAAAATAGTTCCCTGTTCTCAGTAAGTCATCTCTGGATACAATAAGGAACCAAGAATTATTCATCAACTGAAAAGTGATGGGGCCCTGTCAATCTATTTGACTTACAATTCTAAAAGACAAAAGGCCCTTTCTTCTTTGAAGCAATGGGACAGGATATTTGAAAGTTGGCATCTAATCACTACCTAGGGGCACTTGGAAGATCCTAAAGTCCAAAATTAGTCCTGTGCTAACTTTCCAAAAGAGATCAGGAAACTGTCCTTAAAAACAAAGCTTTAACAGGACCAGCAGTTGGTGTAATGGCTATGTCGCTATGGTTTGAGCTCCAGACCCGATGACTTAAACTCACACCAGGCGCATATGCGTGTGTGCCCAAGATCCTGAGAGAATGAAGGAGAAGGGATTGTGGCATGGCCATCCCCCCTGAGGGGTGATTTCTCGCTTCCTGTCTGTCTCTCTCTGTCTTTCTGGCGAGTGTGCTTGCCGTTTAGCAAAAACTTCTTTAAAAAAAGCTTTATGTTATGTTTTTGGAAGGTGGTAATTTAATATTTGACATATCAGTTACAGTCAAACAGCTCCAAAGATTCATAATACGTAGTAATTTTTCAGTTTAATGAGACAATTTTAATTAACCCAGCTGTGAGGTTTGACCTAATGGCTCTCTTCAGGTCATCAGACTCTTAGAAACCCTGAAATCTACTCAACAGTTCTCAGAAGAGAAAAAAAGAACAGAAAGAAGAAAAATTATTGGGGAAAGCTGAAATCCAGGTTTGCGGAAGCCTGATGCTTATACAGTATGAGGTCTCCTACAAGAAATAGAATTTTGGGGCCAGCAGGCAGTGTAGTGGTTAAAGTGCTGGACTCTCATGTGGCCAACCATGGTTCAAGTCCCAGACCCAGTAGCTTGAAAATCACGCCAGGACCATGTACATGCGTGCCCAAAATCCAAGGAGAAAAATGGAGGAGAAGGGATTGTGGCATGGCCATCCTCTCTGGGGGATGATTTCTCACTTTCCTTCTCTGTCTCTTTCTCCAATGAACACCCTATGGCAAAAACCTACAAAAAGAAAAAGAATTTTAAAATAGGTAAGTATCAGGACCTGCAGAATCCCAAGAGGATAATGGAAGAGAAGGGACTGCAGCATGGCCATCCCCCCAGGAGGATGATTTCTCACTTTCTGTCTGTCTCTGTCTCTCCAGCAAGTACATGCGCCTTATAGCAAAAATCTCTCTAAAATTTTTTTTTTTTAAATAGAGAACTGGGACCAGCAGTTGGCATAATGGCTATGTCGCTGGACTCCCATGTAGTCAACCACGGTTCGAGTCCCGGACTCGGTGGCTTAAACTCACACCGGGTGCGTGTGCATGTGCGTCCAAGATCCCAAGAGGAGAATGGAGGAGAAGGGATTGCGGCATGGCCATCCCCCCTGGGGGGTGATTTCTTGCTTTCTGTCTCTGTCTCTCCCTGGCATTCTGGCAAGCACACGCGCCCTATAGCAAAAACCTCTCCAAAAAAAAAAGAAAAAGAAAATAAAGAATTATCCATTTGGAACCAGAAAAGAAGTCCTCACAAATTATAAATTTTTAAAGCTTCTGAATACCAAAAATATCACAAAAATGAAAAACAGAAACCTTTACTAATTAGATACCCGAGACATTTCTGTGCTAGGCTTTTTGCTACATTTGGGGGCTACATATTCTTTGCCTCTTCATATCATGAAACTTTGTAAAATCACTTTTTATGAAAAGATTAGAAAGATAATTTAGTCCTTCTGTCATCATGACTGATCAAAGTATGTTTCTACTGATCATTTAGAAAGATTTCTCTTAGCTTCACAACACATTACTGATATCATGTAAAATATTTAGGATTGTTGTCAAATTTGAAAATACCTCTAACGAGTGTGTTTTACAAATGACATCAAATTTTGGGGTATTTCAACTGTTCTTGGGTAATAGCTTATGTCAAATACTAATTGACTAATCACCATTCTATAAAACAGTTTTTCATCAATTCCTCACAGTAAAACATATTGCAAATTTTGTAGTACCTTCATCACTATACTCATATATCAAATAAACAAGAAAATAAATCTTTTTATCTTATGGACGTGACATCCTCCCTCTTTGTCAGTTGTGTTATCAAACAACATAAGACCGAGACATTATTTCTGTTCAAAATTTAATTCTTCCTCTTAATAAACTATCACTTTAGGCATGATCTGGAACCGTTTATGACAAGTCACTTCTCAATATCAGAAAAATTTCCATTGACTTAGTCATTCCTCTTCATTACTTTAGTTTCATATTCCACTTATTTTTTATCATAATTTTCTTCTTTCTTTAATAATAATTTTTAAGAATTATTTATTTTAATGCTTTTATTTGCTATAGGCCACATACACTCACCAGAGAGAGAGAGTGAGAAAGCAAGTCACAAGGTCTGGGACTTGAACTGCAGTTGGCCATGTGGAAATCCAGCACCCTAACCACCATGCCACCTGCTGCCCCCTAATAATAATGTTTTAATCTTTTTCAAAATTTATGATAGAGTATGTGTGCATGCACATGAGAGAGAGAGAGAGGCGAGCACACTCCAGGGTCTGGTCACGCTGCGATCCCCTCCTTCAGTCCTCCAGCCTGTTGGATCCTGGGCACTCACACCTATGCCCAGCATGTTTCATAATGACAAGGCCAGGGATTCGAACCCCAGTCACCATGAGGGGTCCAGCTTCTCTTGAGCAGCATGTTACTACTTTACCACTGAGCCAACCCTTCAACCTTAATGTTAAAGATGACTAAAGAAGATACCCTTCATGTTCGTTCAAATCAAGTACATAATTTCTCAGAAGGAATAAAGTGCTGCAGAACTGTATTCCAAATTCACTTCTTGCTGACTGCTTACGATATCTTACTCTACAAACTTCAGGAGAAGAAACGGCCATGTGAACACATTGCTAGGTGTACAAAATAAGTGGCCCTGAAGTTTAAGTTTCATTAGTCTTATAGAAAAATCCCTTTCTGGGAACCAGCAGTTAGCATAATGGCTATGTCGCTGGACTCCCAAGTAGTCGACCGCAGTTCGCGTCCTGGACCCGGTGGCTTAAAACTCACGCTGGGCGCATGTGCATGCATGCCCAAGATCCCAAGAGGAGAATGGAGGAGAAGGGATTGCGGCGTGGCCATCCCCCCGGGGGATGATTTCTCGCTTTCTATCTCTCTGTCTCTCTCTGTCTGGCGAGCGCACACGCCCTATAGCGAAAACTTCTCAAAAAAAAAGAAAGAAAAGAAAAGAAAAGAAAAATCCCTTTCTTTTGAAATGACCATTTGGAAGTGGGTTGAGGATAATTCAAGAGACCATTCTGATTTTTGTGGGCTGTGTGATCCAGGAGAAAACCTGAAGTCTGTCCGAATGTGATCATATTCGAAACTTGGGGAATTCTGAAATGTCATGTTCCTACTTGTATCCTGGAAAAGTTGGAGTGAACTTGGCACTCAAGGAGTAGCAAGGCTATTAACACGTTATAAACCATCCTAAGTCATTTAGGGCAACGGATTGCATCAGGCAGGCTATCTACAAGAGAAATAGAACCAGTCAGCAGG
>NW_006159595.1:2080955-2096097 GCF_000334495.1 Tupaia belangeri chinensis
GTTGAGATGTATTGCAAAGACTTAGTTTATGCAGAGTGAGGACTGGGTGAGCAAGCCCTAAATTCACAGGGCTGGCTGGCTGGCCAGAAACTCAGCCTTTGTGGAAAGTTCAGTTTTGCTTGTAAGTCCTTTCAACGGATTAGATCTATCCAGATTAGTTAGGAAATCTCCTTTATTTAAGGTTCCGGGCCACACCCATGACCTAGTGGTTAAGGTAGCTGGATCCCATGTGGCTGGCTACATAGTTCTCATTCTGTTTCCGGGACATGTATGCATGCATGCCCAATCCCGAAAGGGTGGAGAAATTAAGGAGAATGATTGCAGAGTGACCACGTTCCACTAGGAAAGTACCTTGTTCCCCTCCTCTGACTCTCTCTAGAAAGAAAATGTGCTTTCTGACAAAATAGAAAAAAAATACAACTAAAAATAAAGACCTCTGACAACAGATGTTAATCACCTCTACTAAATACCTTCTAGCAACACCTAAACTAGAGCTAGGCTGGGTAAGTATTATAGCCTAGGACCAGCAGTTGGTGTAAAGGCTTTGTCGCTGGACTCCCATGTAGTCAACCATAGTTCGAGTCCCGGATCTGGTGTCTTAAACGCACGCCGGGCTCATGTGTGAGTGCTCAAGATCCCGAGAGAAGAATGGAGGAGAAAGGATTGTGGTGTGGCCATTCCCCCAGGGGTTGATTTCTCGCTTTCTGTCTCTCTGACTCTGTTTTTCTGGCGAGTACAAGCGCCCTATAGCAAAAACCTCTGGAAAAAAAAAAAAAAAAGATGTATAGTGGTTATATGTAAACCAGAAATTACAATAAAAAATAAAATAAAGAACCAAAAGACTGGGACTAGCAGTTAGCGTAATGGCTATGTCGCTGGACTCCCATGTAGTTGACCGCTGTTCACGTCCCGGACCTGGTGGCTTAAACCTCCCGCCAGGTGCATGTGCGTGCATGCCCAAGATCCCAAGAGGAGAATGGAGGAGAAGGGATTGCGGTGTGGCCATCCCGCCTGGGGGTGATTTCTCGCTTTCTGTCCCTCTGTCTCTCTGTCTGGTGAGCGCACACGCCCTGTGGCAAAAACCTCTCCAAAAGAAAAAGAACCAAAAGACTCAATGACAGAGACTCTCCACAGTAATCACATACACACTTAAGTATTTTTGATGATGAGACCAGTCATAGTATAGTAATATTTCAGTAGAATTACCAGATTCACACACATCTGCTTAGTTCTGGACCATACTGTGGCAAAAAAGTTAAAAAAAAAAAAAAAAAAACTTCGCAACAATCGTATCATATAAAGTTTTCTTTTATGATTTAGAAAGCGGGGAGGGGGAGGTAGTCAGATGTACTAAGTGAGGGAAAGGTGAGTGACAGAGAAAAACTAAGGTCTTCTAGAAGTGAAGAGTAATAGAAGTTTTTTATGAGGCTGTCAGGCATTGCAAAATATCTCATCTTCTCTGCCAGAGAGCTGATTTGCACAATATCTTTTTGAAAACCAGGCACAAATTGAAAAGGGTAAAAGTGACCTAGGACACAGTTACTTTCATTCCAGTCATTTTATATCCACTGCCTTTTTTCAGTTTTTTATCAACCGTCCTGCAATAGGATTCGGGTTGTTCAGCCGCAAACATGATAACCTACTTGATTACCTGATGTAGGCAGTTTCACACTCGGAATGTTAGTGTCACCCCCAAATTCCTATGCTGAAGCCCTAACCCTCAGTGTGCCTATGTTTGGAGATCAGGCCTCTAAAAAGTAATTAGGTTAGATGAGGTAATAAGGATGGGCCCTGATCCTCTAGGACTGGCATCCTTGTAAGATGAGGCATCGGAGAGCTTGCTTAACTCTCTACACAAAGACACACCGAGGAAGGGTCATGTGGGGACAAAGCAAAAAGCCATCCACAAGCCGGGAAGAGAGACCTCGCCAGAAGCAGAATCAGATGGGAACTTGACCTTGGACTTCTAACCCCCGGAACTGTGAGAAAATTAATTTCTGTTGTTCAATCCACTCAATCGATAGTATTTTGTTAAAGCCACCAGAACCAGCTAAGACAAGCAATAAGGGCTTATTTATTGCTTTTTACTGAAGCTAAATGCTATCACTGGGGCCAGCAGGTGGTGTGGTAGTTAAGGGTGCTAGACTCACACATGGCTGACCACAGTTCGAGTCCTGGACCTGGCTGCTTGCTTGCTCTGTCTCTCTGTCTCTCTGTCTCTGTCTCTCTCTCTCCCCCCCTTCTTCTCCCTCTCCCTCCCTTCCTTCTTCTCTCTCTCCCTGGTCAAAAATAAAAATAAAGCAAATAAAATAATTCTTTAAAAAATAAATAAGGGACCAGCAATTAGCATAATGGCTATGTCGCTGGACTCCCACGTAGTCAACCACAGTTTGAGTCCCAGACCCGGTGGCTTAAACTCACGCCAGGCACGTGTGCATGTGTTCCCAGGATCCCGAGAGGAGAATGGAGGAGAAGGGATTGCAGCGTGGCCATCCTCCCTGGGGGGTGATTTCTCATTTTCTGTCTCTCCGTCTCTCTCTGTCTGTCTGGTGAACACAGGCGCCCTATAGCAAAAAAACTCTCCTAAATAAATAAATAAATAAGGGACCAGCAGTTAGCGTAATGGCTATGTCGCTGAACTCCCATGTAGTCAACTGCAGTTTGAGTACCGGACCTCGTGGCTTAAACTCATGCTGGGCGTGTGTGCATGCGTGCCCAAGATTCCGAAAGGAGAATGGAGGAACCAGGATTGTGGCGTGGCCATCCCCCCTGGGGGGGGTGATTTTTCACTTTCTGTCTCTCCATCTCTCTCTTTCTGGCGAGCACACGTATCCTATAGCAAAAACCTCTCCAAAAAAACAATAATAATAATAATATGTAAAATATAAATAAATAAATAAAATACTATCATTTGTGGTCTAGCCATAGCCTGGTAGTTAAGGCAGCTGGGCCTACATGGCTGACTATGAAGTTCAAGTCCTAGACCCAGCAGGCAGCTTGAGGAACATGCCTCATGCACGTGTGTGTGTGTGTGTGTGTGTGTGTGTGTGTGCCTAAAATCCCAAAAGGAGAAGTGAAAGAGAATGGACTGTGGTGTGGCCATTCTCCATGGTGGATGCTTCCTCCTTTTTTCTCTCTTTCTCTCTCTGTTTCTCTACAATGAGCACAAGCATCCTTTAGCAAAAAATTTTTAAAAAGATTCCGTCATTTATAAGACACATCATTGTGTTATAAACCAATCAAAAATAGTAAATGCAGCTGATTAAACTATAATATGGCATTGATTGTAAGAAGCATCCAAATTTCAGAGATTAAAAAAAGGGGACTTGCACACTTGTTCAATGTGTTTCAGGCTAAGCAGGCAAGAGGTTCAAACCATGGTTTCCATGTGAGGTCTGTCTTCTCTGTGCCATTGAGTCAGCTCAGGTATAATGTAAGTCAGGGCTTCCAGGCAGAGAAGATGCGGTATTCTGCAGTGCCCAACGGTCACATAAAAACGTGTATTAAACTATTTTTTAAGTTTCTTTCTTTCTTTCTTTCTTTCTTTCATGAGTTAGAGTGAAACAGAGATAACAGAGACTTTCATGGGGATTGCCACCAGGGTCTTGACACGGCAAACCACCCTAGCCTCGGTCAGGCCCAGATCAGGGGCACATGAATGCCTGGCACATTCAGGGAGGTCTCCAGACTTGAACCTGCACTCTTCACATATGGATCGGTCTTGCAGAGCACCATGTTAGAGTTTGTTTGTTTGGTTGGTTGGTTTTTATTTGTTTTAATTGCCAGAAGGCTGATGCACTTGCCAGAAAGAGACAGAGAGGGAGAAAGCACCCTCAATGGAAGATAGCACACAGTAATTCCTTCTCCACTTCTCCTCCTGTTGGACTTGGGGCACATACCCACAGCCCCCTGGTGTGTTGCTCAAGCAGTCGGCCATGTGGGATGTGGTTCTCCCAACCACTAGGCTATGAGGCCAGGCCTAAGTGGATCTTTTTGTAAATAATACCTTTTTATTTTTAGAATTATTTTATTTTTATTCATTGTCTTTTTTTTTTTTTTAATCTGTTTTTATCTTTTGACCAGAGAGAGAAAGAGAGAGAGGAGAAAAGTGAGAAAGCAAGCTGCTAGATCCAAAACTTGAACCACGGTCAGCCATGTGGGGGTCCAGCCACCTTAACCACCACGCCATCTGCTGGCCCCTGTAAATAACATCTCTTAAGAAAATCTTTCTTCACTTACATTTTTACTAATTCTCATATGGCGAAACCAAACAAAATTAATCTTTATATGCTCATAAGAAATGCTGTAGCAAAGTGGTAAATCTGAGGGTGGTTTCATTTTCTTCTGTACACTTTTCAAGGCTGTTTTTACAAGCAGAAGAAACACCATACAATGAGTAACTTTGCTATCGAATGGAAAATCACTCTGACATCACAGCCACAGAAAAATAATGCAGCCAGAGGTACACAAGTGGCTGCGATCATCTGAATCCTTGGCCCCAAACCCCCAGGACAGGGGAGCACCAATGATCTGAGAATCAGGGACCAGAACCGCCGCATCTCTTCAGCCGCAGCTCCATAATGGAGTCCTGAACATGGTAGGTGAGGAAAGAAACACCCCAGGATCAGAGGCTAATGGCGGACAGGAAATCCACCCACTCTTCCAAGCACCCTACCTCTCTCCATGAGGAGACTAGAGATGCTCACCTTCCAAGTTAAATCAGTAGGCTCCCACCACAGGCGATGTGACCCAGTTCCTGCGAGCTTCATCCTGGAGTGTCACATTCTGCCACTGAACCATCTGGCTCTCACTTCAGAATCCTTTTCAGATTTTCGCCATAGGATGCATTCACTCACTAAAGAGAGGCAGAATCACAGAGGGGGAAGTTGAGAAATCATCCCCCAGGGGGATGGCCACGCTGTAATCCCTTCTTCTCCATTTTCCTCTTAGTATTTTTTTTTTCAGAGAGACTTTTTGCCATAGGACACATGCGCTTGCCAGAGAAACAGGGAAAGACAGACAGAAAGTGAGAAACCACCCCCAGAAAGAATGGTCACACTGCAATCCCTTCTCCTCCATTCTCGGGATTTTGAGCATGCATGCATATACGCACGGCGTGAGTTTTAAGCCACCAGTCCGGAACTTGAACTGCAGTCGACTACACGGGAGTCCAGCGATGTAACCATTACACCATCTGCTGGTCCGCCCAGGATGTTTTTCAAGCCACTGGGTCTGAGACTCGAACCATGTCAGATCCCATGCCTCAACCACCACACCACCTGCTGGCCCACCCGCTTCAGAATGTTGATGCTAAATGTACTCTGTCCAAAGCAAGTTTATATTATCGTGCCTGAACACTTCAGGTTAAAATTTTATGAAGATGACAAATGGATTTTCTCCATTAACTAGAACTGCATAGTTATAGAGACCTGTAAATGTTACAGTGAAGTTACTGGACTCGGACTCTTGTTTCTTCTCACAGAGGCATGGACCCTTGACCTACATGGCTAGAAGGTTCCATCTGCCTCTCCCTTCCTTTTTTAGTGTTTTTCATTGGATTGTCCTATATTCTTGTCCTCTCTGAAAAGTCTAGCTCTCACCACAGGGTCCTTATCCACTGACCACAGAGACTCCGAAGCCTTTGTTTGTAAGAAGACAGTGATTTTACAAATATTAAACCTGTGCATGTAATTTTTCCCTTTGAATTATACCTTCTCGCTTTCCACTTCCCAGGAGGCATCACTGAGCGCTGGGGCCCCAGAGCAAGAAAGAACAGGAACTTTGCTCTTCAGCAGGTCTGAGTTTGGACAGCAGGGTGAGGCAATCCCTGCTCAGACTTTCTCTGGGTCACCACTGGCATATTAAGTCAGACCACTATTCTCTGTGGGGACCATCATGGGCGTGGCCTTATCCACTAACACCGGGAGCACACACCGCTTATGGCTGCAATAAAAACGTTCCCGGTCTCTTCCAGATGCACCTTACAGAAGCAGTAATTCCCTTAGTTAGAACGACTGAGCTAAAACGATTTCTTAATTAGCAAAGCACTGAATTACATCATAGGACCAGACTCACATCACAGGGTTCCTCCCCACGTGTGCAGAATGAAACGTCCTGGGTTTAGGAGTTCTAGGCCTAGGTGACCACCTGGTCCTCGTTAGCCAGGACAAGCACCGCTTCCACATGGAACCCCTCACTCCCAGACGAACTGGGAGAGCTGACCATCCTAACTCAGCCATGAGGTTTACTGCCCTGTTATAAAGCAAGAGACAGGAGCCAGGAGATGGCATAATGGGTACATCACTGGACTCCCATGTAGTCGACCGTGGACCAGATTCAGTGGCCTAAAATTCACACTGGGCACGTGTGTGTGCGTGCCCAGGATCCTGGGAGGAGAAAGGAGGAGAAGGAATTACAGTGCGGCCATTCTCCCTGGGGGGTGATTTCTCACTTTCTAACTCTCTGTCTTTCCAGCAAGCACACATGCCCTATAGAAAAACGTCTTCCTTTTAAAAAAAAAAAAGTGAGACATCAGGCCAGCCCCCAAAGCAAAGTAGTTAAATGCTGCATAGAAAGACAGCCCTAACCATTTAAAAAGCACACGAGGCATGTGGGTGCATGTGTGTGCGCAGTTAGACACATGTGCATGCCTGCCCCAAATCCCGACAGGATGGAGAAATGGAGGAGAAGGGATTACAGTGTGACCACGTCCCCCTGGAGGGATACTTTCTCTCTCTGTCTCTTTACGTACAAAAAGAAAAGAAAAGCATAAGACATGAAAGAAAAGCTCACTCCTTCCAGTCTGGAGTAGCTGTGAAGAGAAGGAGACAGAACAAAGGACACCCAGGGTTCTTGGTTTCTCTCATACCCCAGACACACCCCCGAGTCCCTCCTTTGTGCCTGCAAGGTCTTGGAAATGTCCAGCCAGGGGGGAAGCACTGAGGGTGGGGGCTTCGGCCCTCTGTCCTCACTAGAGAGCAACACGCCGGCCCACCCAGCCCTACCCGGGACAGCCGTTGGTACTTTAACTGTCTCTGTGAAATACCAGAGTTGGAGGAGATTGGCTCTTGGGAACCTATTTACTCCCACATTAAACGACTCCTTCAAAGTCCTCTGCATGTAACTTTCAGAACTTTTTCAAACTCTGGGGAACTGACAACTTAAATATTTCCAACGGGAAGTCCCAGCCCCTGGGGAGGTTTAAGTGCACAAGCCATAGGCGGTTCTAGAAGGAGCTCCCTCACTGCCCTCTGGGGCAGCTCGCTGCTGGGCATTAGAAAACCCCCCTGTGTTTTCTAGGGCTGCCAAAGCCAAGTACCAGGACTGGAGGCCAGAAGCCCGAGATCAAGGTGCCGGCAAGGTTGGTGTCTTCTGAAGCCTCCCTCGGGGCTTTTTCCCTGGGTCTTCAGTCACCTTCCCTCCTTATACCCTGCATCCTAATGTCCTTTCTTATAAGGACCAGTCATACTGGGCTCTGGGCCACCCTAATGGTCTCGTTTGTACTTTAAAAATGGCCTCTTTAAACACTTCCATCTCCAACTACAGCCACACTCGAGGGACTGGCAGTTCAGACAGCAGCGTGTGACTCTGGTGGGACACACGTCAGCTCATAACCCCCAACCCCAGGCTTGGGTCGCCTTCCCTGACATCACAGAGCCTGCAAGAGGGTCACTGGGTAACTCACCTGGAACTCATTGCTGTGACCACCGTCCCCAGCTGGCGGAGGGCGGTCAGTGAGTTTGAGACACGCGCTCTTCAGGGTAAGGCTGGGACAGCGGTTCTCACGCTTTTCAGGAAAGGCACGTAACGAGTTAATATATTATTAGGTAGTTTGGACCTCATGGACTGCCTGAAGAAATCCTGGGGAGTTCTGGCCGCGCCCGGCCATGCTTTACCAACGGCGCCCTCAAGGGCCGGTGGTGCAACAGTAAAACGTGCCCGGCCAGACTGAGCTGCAAGGGAAGGTTCTGTTTGCACCCGAGGACCTCCCCTGCCCTCCACGTGTGGTGGCGAGGATCCAGGGCTGAGGCTGGGAGGAAATGGTAGGGGCGAGACACTGTGGAAGACGCGCTCTCTCTCTCTCTCTCTCTCTCTCTCTCTGTCTCTCTTGCTCATGGAAGAAATAAATGAATAAGCCCTAAAAATAATCAATAAAGGCAGGGCCAGCTCTGCTGTACGGCTAGCCATAATACACTGCTCAAAAAAAAGCTAGATTCCACATGGGACTGCAGTTCGAACCCCCGCCCTGCCATGTGGGGCACGTGCATGAGTACCCAGGATCTGACCGCTGGAGAGCTTGCGGGAGGGGATGGCAGCATGACCGAGCCTAGCAGGTGCTCCTATCTTGCTCTCTCCCCTCTCCACAGGCACATGCACTGTCATGAATGAAAAAAATACATAGCAGGGAACCAGCAGTTAGCGTAATGGCTATGTCGCTGGACTCCCACGTAGCCGACAGCAGTTCAAGTCCCGGACCCGGTGGCTTAAAACTCACACCAGGCGCGTGTCCATGCGTGCCAAGATCCTGAGAGGAGAGTGGAGGAGAAGGGATTGCGGCGTGGCCATCCCCCCTGGGGGGTGATTTCTCGCTTTCTGTCTCTATGTCTCTCTCTGTCTGTCCGGCAAACGCACACGCCCTATAGCGAAAACCTCTCCAAAGAAAAAAAAGTTAAAAATATATCAAAGAAAAAGAACAGTTTCCACGGAGGAGGCCCCCGTGAAGATGTTTTCACTCTCATTGTTCTTTCCTCCTACTCCCCCCCCCTACTCCCACCCCTGCCCCTACCCCCATGCCCTGGCCTCCCTCATTATGCTGGTAGGACTTCTCGCCCACCCTAATTCCACCCACCCCAGAGAAACAGCCAGGCCAGCTTTTAAGAACTCCGCTTACGGGGACCAGCAGGTGGCATGGTGGTTAAGGCGCTGGACACTCCCATATGGTTGAACATGGTTCGAGTCCTGGACCTGGTGTCTTACTTTCTCACCTTCTCTCTCCCTCTTTCTTTCTCTCTGGTCAAGTTAAAAATAAATGATTGGGGACCAGCAGTTAGCATAATGGCTATGTCACTGGACTCCCATGTAGTCGCCTACGGTTCGAGTCCTGGACCCGGTGGCTTAAACTCACACCGGGCGTGTGTGCGAGCGTGCCCAAGATCCCGAGAGGAAAATGGAGGAGAAGGGATTGCAGCGTGGCCATCCCCCCTGGGGGGTGATTTCTCGCTTTCTGTCTCTCTGTCTCTCTCTGTCTTTCTGGCGAGTGCACGCACCCTAAAACATCTCCAAAATAAATAAATAAAGTTAAATAATTCTTTAAGAAAGAAAGAAAGAACTCTACTTGCAGATGGGCCCACAGGATCTGGGCCCCAGGGGAGCACACGGCAAGAACAGACAAGAGCAGACAATAAACCAAGGCTAGGTCTCCTGGCTCTCTCTTCCACAGTAAGAGCACATCCTCTTAGTTTCCCACAGGTGAGTCAACAACTCTTCCCCACCCCACCCCACCCCCGCCGTTAGGTAAATGATAATAAGCCCATAGCCACAGGATTAAGGGTTTTTTAAAGAATCATTTATTTAACTTTATTTATTCATTCATTCATTTTAATTTGACCACAGAGAGACAGAGAGAGAGAGGGAAAGTGAGAAAGCGAGCCACTAGGTACAGGGCTCGAACTGCGGTAGTACATGCGGAGTGTCCAGAGCCTTAACCACCATGCCACCTGCTGGCCCTTGCCCTAGAATTAAGTTTAACTGACTACCAAAAAAACCCAAAAAACAAAAAACAAAAAACTTTATTTTGCCATTGTCTTCAACAAGAGAGAAATGTATTTCTCCTTCATTTAAAGGAAATCTAGTGACAGGCATCGCAGGGCTAGTATTGTGGCTCCCCCAAATGGTCAGGCCCCGGGGTTCTTTCAGCTCACAGATCTTCCCTAGGTTAGGTACTTACCCTTAGTGTCCAAGGTGGGTGCTGAGCTCCAGCCACTGCAATCAAGTTCCACCCAGAAGAAACGGAAAAAGAATACTTTCTAGGATCTATATATACTTCTAATTATATTTTCTTGGTAAAAATTAAGTCATAATTTTTAAAGAGATATTTCCCTTAGGGTACATGCGCTTACTGGGGAGAGAGTTAGAGAGACAGTGAGAGAGAAAGTAAGAAACCATCCCCGAGGAGGGGGGGAAGGTGACCAGGCCGCAATCCCTTCTCCTCCCAGGATCTTGGGCATGCACGCACACACGCCCCGCATGAGTTTCAAGCCATCGGGTCCAAGACTCAAACTGCAGTCGGTCATGTGGGAGTCCAGCAATGTAACCACTACACTATCTTGCTGGCCCAAAAATTAAGTCACATATTTATCCACAAAGGAAACAAGAATCTTCTTTCAGTTGGGTGACCATGTATAACCACAGAAGAAGGAGGAGATGACTATGGAGAGGCACTAAGCAATCCCGGTCACACATGGCTGGTTAGGTGCTCTTCCCCCATCAAAAACACAAAGCCAAACTGAGATGCACACCCAGGGCAGCTGCTGCGTGACTCACCAGCCAGCTGACTCACTGCTGCCCACCGCCCGTCAGCAAAACTGTGTTTCTACATGTCAAGGACCTTCCAGATTGCTAATTATTCACATCTCGA
Source organism: Tupaia belangeri chinensis (assembly GCF_000334495.1). Taxonomy (NCBI): domain Eukaryota; kingdom Metazoa; phylum Chordata; class Mammalia; order Scandentia; family Tupaiidae; genus Tupaia; species Tupaia belangeri. Next base: position 2,091,592 of record NW_006159595.1, read on the forward strand.
AGTGTTAAGTCCTTGAATGTAGAGAGTTTACTCTTCACCATATTCTTCTCTAAATTTCTAAAATACAGCTTTTAATTTTATTTTATTTTTCATTTGCTATAGAGCACGTGTGCTCGCCAGGAAGAGAGATAGAAGAGAGACAGAGAGGGAAAGTGAGAAATCACCCCATAGGGTGGCTGGACAAACTGCAATCCCCTCTCCTCCATTCTCCTCTCCAGATTTCGGGCATGCACGCACTGGCACCCAGCATGTTCAAGCCTGTGACTTGAACCACATCGTCAGCCATGTGGGATCCAGCTGCCTTCACCGCCACACCGCTATCTGGCCCCAAAATACAGGTTTTCATATAAAAATTATTATCTTTATTCAAACACTGACAGTAAAGACCTTTAAATACTAACCTAAAGTTAAACTTAAACCTAAACCTAAAAGTTTACAGGGATTATTTCTGGGTAATAAAGCACAGAAGTTTTTTTTGTTTGTTTAATCCTTAGTCTTCTCTGCAGCTAAAAATCTTCCTTCAATGTGTACACACTGCTTCTGTAATTAGAAAAAACAATAATTCCTTTTCAAGGGCCCAGGCTTCTAGCTCTACCAGTTGAGGGATTTAATCATCTACACCCCACAGTGGCTGAGACCAGAGACGATGTGTGAAATGTAATTCCTAAAATAGTTCTTTACCCCTGATCCACTCTATTCTGTTTCAAAGCACCGTTAACAGAAAAATTACATCATGCCTTTTCTTAATATTTTGAAACTGTGTCTTGTGGTTTCAACAGAACCTGAAAATAAATGTAACCGGCAAACAACATTTCTGAAGAACAGCCATCAAGTTCATATCTGCTGTTCCAATTACATGTGAGTCACAGGAAGGAGGAAACACTATGATGTAGACTTCGTAAAGAGAAAAGAATTGTTTTCTTCCCAGAAACCCCTCAGGAGGAATTCCCCTTCTGCATTTTGAGTGTCATTTTCTAGGGAATTTGTTGCAGCTGAAAGTGAACCAACCAACAGATCTGGAACCGGCTGAATTCCCCCCCCCACCCCCACTGTCCAGCCCTCCACCTGGGACGGTGCTGCGGTGGTCTGAACAGCTGCAGCCCCCCAACTACACAGCGCACAAGTTCCTGGCTTCCAAGGAAGCTCGTTCATCACCCTCACCTAACCCACACTGCTTTTTCTCCAGAAAGGACATTTACTGAAAAACTGAAAGGCAATTCTTCTTGATTTTTACCATTGTGCTTGTTGCTGCTACCCTAGAGCAAAAGACTGACAACCAATTTAAACACACCAGCCTTGCTAGAAAAACACCCAAAGGCACATGTATAAAAGCATTAACTTCACACACAAAGAATTGCCCAGCTATATTTACTGAGGCCTTACAGAGAGCATCAGGAGACAGAGAGAAAATGGGTCTAGACTGGATGGAAGGCTGAATTACTTGTCTCAGGAAAAAGAGAAAGCTGACAAGTGCATTCACTTAACTCTAATCCATAGCTAGCCATTCATGAGCTTAAGAAAGGTGGAGGATCCTACAACACACTTTGGTTTTTTTGTTTTGTTTTGGTTTGGTTTGGTTTTTGTTTTTAGAGGTTTTTGCTATAGGGTGCATGCGCTCACCAGAAAGACACAGAGAGACAGAAAGCGAGAAATCACTCCCCCAGGGGAATGGCCACACCGCAATCCCTTCTCCTCCATTGTCCTCACAGGATCTTGGGCATGCACACGCACGCGCCTGGCATGAGTTTAAGCCACCGGGTCAGGGACTTGAATCGTGGTGGATTACATGGGAGTCCAGCGACATAGCCATTACGCCAACTGCTGGTCCCCTACAACGCACTTTGTAGGGCATCCTGAACAACATTCCCCCGTGCAGCCATGGCTGTCATATCTGAGAGGCGTACGGGAGCATCAGGAGAAACATAAACCTCAGGCCCGACAGGTGGTGTAGTAGTTAAGGCACTGGACTCCCATGTGGCCAGCCGTGGTTCAAGTCCTAGACCCAGCAGCTTGAAACATGCCAACCGCATGTATGTGCATGCCCAAAATCCCAAGAGGAGACTGGAGGAGAAGGGATTGTGATGTGGTCATCACCCCAGAGGGGTGATTTCTTGCTTTCCAGCTCTCTATCTCTCCAGCAAATGCATGCATGTATATATACACATATATATGTGTATATATATACACACATATGTATACACATACAAATATATATATATGTACATATACATACATCTATAGAAAACTTTCATGATTGGGCTAGCCCTATAGCCTAATGGTTAAGGCAGTTAGATCCCATACTGCAGACCCTGGTTCAAATCTTAGCACCTACAGCTTGGGAAAAAACTCTGGGTACATGTGCATGCATGTGCAAAATCCTGATAGGTCAGAGAAATGGAAGAGAAGGGATTGTCACGTGACCAATCCCCACTGGATAGTGTTTTCTCCCTCTCTCTCTCTGCTTCTCTCTGAGAGCTCACTGCTATCTGGCAAACAATCAAACAAACAAATAAAGTAACCATTTGAAAGCCACATTCTGGAGAATGTGCAGTGGTTGTTCTTTGTCAGCCTCATCTATGTGAGGATTCCTGAGTCTCTCTTTCAGAGTTCAATGACCGATTGTAAAGGGACAACAGTTATCTTTTCATGCCAGATGTGGATAACTTTCCATGACAGATAGTATGAGCCATGTTTCCTCATCTGGGCACCCCGCTCTTCTTTCTGTATCTCTTACGTAATCTGGCTCCCATCAGTCAGTCCACACGTGTGTACTGGGATATACTACAAGCCTGCCTTCTATTTTCAACTTTTTCTCTCTTTTTCTTTTTTTCCTTTTTGTTGTTGTTTTGGTATAGGGTGTATACATTCAACAGAGAAAAGAAAAAAAGTAAGAAATCACCCCCAGAGAGGATGGCCATGCTGCAATCTCTTCTCCTCCAGTCTCCTCTCAGGGTTTTGGGCACCACGCACATGTACTCAGGCTGTTTTTCAAGCTGCCAGATCCAGAACTCAAACATCCTAGTTGACCATGTGGAATCCAGCTGCCTTAATCACCACACCACCAGCTGGCCCAATTTTCAACATTTTGGGGGTTTTATTTTAGCTCCTTGTGTTCTGGGTGTCATACTCCACTTTGGAGGGTAAAAAAGAAAAAAGTCAGCAGGGTAAGCCTGGGCAAATTCACATTCCAGAGCAGGGAAGAGATCCACAGATTCCTTTTTTTTTTTTTTTAAGAGAGATTTTTGCTATAAGGCTTGAGCACTCACCAGAGAGACAGAGACACATAAGCGAGAAACCACCTCCCCGGGGGAGGATGGACACGCCACAATCCCTTCTCTATCGTCCTCTTGTGGTCTTGGGCACCCACGCACACACGCCCAGTGTGAATTTAAGCCCCCAGGTCCAGTTACTCAAACCGCAGTCAACAAAGTGGGAGTCCAGCGACGTAACCATTATGCCATCTGCTGGTCCCCAGGCCCACAAATTCTGATAAAGGATCCGAGCTCAGGGATAGAGGCATGTAGGGAGGGTGAAGGGAGCCCAGGGAGGAAAGGCTTATTTCAATGTAAGCGACATAAGGGGGACGACCCAGAAGGTGACATCTAACCTGGGCACTGGAAAGGGTCCTTGGTGAAGAAAGTTGCCAAGGGGGTTCCATACAGAGGGGACAGAGCGAGCCAAAGGCTTGACCACATTTGTTCCCTTCAGGAGAAAGCAAAGACGTTGGTGCTAGAACAGATCAGTAAGAGCAGCGATTGATGAAGTGCAGGGAGGTTGGGGCTGCATTGTTATTCGAGCTTACTAAGGAATTAGGACTCCTCTGGTAGGTAATGGGGAGCCACAGAAGGTCATTAAGCAAAATGGCTGGGAGCATCATGATGACCTCTGTGCTTCATGAAGACCATCCCTTCACCAAGCCAGCCACGCCTGTGAGGAGAAACTGGGAGAAAGAGTGCAGGCAGGAGGAAAGGATGAGAGAGACACTTCAATCTGAGTGAATATAGGCCCAAGAGGCAATGCTTTCCTCCATCACCAGATACGAGAGCTGATACGCAGGTTGAATTCAATTATGAAAAAAAAAAAAATTCTGTGCATCCGCATTTAAAGCTACTGGTTTGTCAGAATTCATTTTGCACACAAAAACATAGAAACATGTGTCACAACTTTCTCAACAACGCAATACTACATGTGTATATGTGTATGTCTGTCCCCAATGTTATGCTCTAAGAGAATGGCCAGGTCGGCTATCTTGTGTGGGGTGTGGTGATTAAGGGCAGATTTTATTTTCCTCTCTAAGTCCTCTTTGAGCATATGAGGAAGGTGGGACTTGGAGCAAGGAAACTTTGGTGCTCAAAGATGGTGGGGTTTCTACTAGCTTATCTTTGAAGCATTGAAAAAGCAAAAGGTATGGGGGCTGGTAAGTGGCATAGTGGTCAAGGCACTGGACTCCCACATAGCAGACTGTGGTTCGAGACCCAAACCTGAAGGTTTGCTTTCTCTCTTTCC
>NW_006159595.1:2096298-2105015 GCF_000334495.1 Tupaia belangeri chinensis
TCTTTCCCTTTCTCTCTCTGTCTGTATCTCTCTGGTCAAATTTTAAAAATGATAATAATGATAACAAATGGAATTAAATAAACAAGTAATTATTTCTCTTTTTAAAGAATTATTTAATTTTATTTTCTCATTCATTTATTTTAATTTGACCAGAGAGAGACAGAGAGAGAGAGGGAAAGTGAGAAAGCAAGCCACCAGGTACAGGACTTGAACCGTGGTCAGCCGTGTGGGAGTATCCAGCGCCTAAACCACCATGCCACCTGCTGGTCCCAAATAAGTAATACTTTTATAAACAGAGAAAAAAAAAGTATAAGCAGATGGTGTTCCAAGCTGGCAGAAAGACAGAAATGAATGGGAGTGGGGACAAGCAGATAGCATAAGGGCCACGTTGCTGGACGCCCACATAGTCGGACGCCCACATAGTCGACCTCGGTTTGACTCCTGGACCTGGTGACTTAAAATCATGCCAGGCACATGTGTGTGCATGTCCAAGATCCTAAGGGGAGAATGAAGGAGAAGGGATTGTGGTGTGGCCCCCTCTGGGGGTGTTATTTCTTACTTTCTGTCTCTCTGTCTCTCCAGTTAGTGCATGCACCCTACAGAAAAATCTCTGAAAAAAAAAAAAATGGATGGGAGAGTGTTTGGCAAAGGGCAGGGAAACCAGAGAACTCAGAACAAGGGATTCATGTAGGAAACCAGGTTGGGAAGGTGGTTTTGAGATCAAGAATGCTCAAGCAGTGGGGAATGATTGATGGTTGTGATACTTCTGCTGCAAGAAACATCAGGCTTTAGGGAGATCAGTTTGAGGGGGGTGGATAGGAGACAGCCAGGAAGGAAATGGGGTTGGAGGTTAGCTTCCTGATTGCTTCACGGAGAACCTGTGCCAATGCCGTTTCTACTGGTTTCTTCTAATGTGCTGCTTCTTTAAAAAAATAAATAATAATAATAAGTAAAAACTAATGTGAGTTATCATTTCAACAGCATGCAATTTACCCATTCAGAGCATGGAATTCATTGGTTTTTAGTATATTCACGTGGTCAGTAAGCATCAGCCCAATTTCATTTTAGAACATTTTCTTTAAAGAAGCTTCGGAGCTGGCCCCATAGCCTAGTGATAAAGAGAGCTAAATTCCACATGGTCAACTGTGGTTCAAATTCCAGACCTTGTGGCTTGTAAAATGTATTAGGTGTCTGTGCATACATGCCCCAAATCCCAGCAGAATGGAGGACAAAGGACAGTGACCATGCCCCTTTGGGCTTGCACGCTCTCTCTCTCTCTCTCTCTCTCTGTCTTTATAGGGCAAGCACACACATGTGACAATTAAAAATAAATTACCATAAGGCTGACCCATTGTGTGGTGTTTAAGGCAGCTGGATCCCACATGAGTATCCCACATTTCTCAACCACTGGCTTGAGAAACAGGTAAGGCATGTGTGCATGCATGCCCAAAATCCTGAAAAGAGGGAGAAATGGAGAAGAGATTACTATGTGGCCATCCCCCCACAAGGTGCTTCCCCACAGACACCCCCCATCTCTCTCTCTCTGGCAAACATGCATGGCCTATAATTTAAAAAAAAAAAAAAAATTTTTTTTCTTAAAGAAAGAGGGGCCAGCAAGTGGCATGGTGGTTAAGGTGCTAGACTCCCATATGACCAACTACAGTTTGAGTCCCAGACTTAGCAGCTTGCTTTTTCTTTCTCTCCCTCTCTCTCTGTCTTCCTCTGGTCAAATTAAAATAAAATGAACAAAGTTAAATAAAATAATTCTTCAAAAACAATTATTTTTAAAAAAGAAATTGCCTTCGGGGGGACCAGCAGTTAGCATAATGGCTATGTCGCTCAACTCCCGTGTAGTCAACCACGGTTCAAGTCCCAGACCCGGTGGCTTAAACTCACACCGGACGCATGTGCGTGTGTGCCCAAGATCCCGAGAAGAGAGTGGAGGAGAAGGGATTGCGGTGTGACCATCCCCCCTGGGGGGTGATTTCTCACTTTCTATCTCTCTGTCTTTCTGGTGAGCGCACATGCCCTATAGCAAAAACCTCTCAAAAAAAGAAAAAGAAAGAAAAAGAAATTGTCCTCAATGAACAATTCTTAAACAAGTGAAGTGTACAAAGGCACAAACTATGTCTTACAAAATTTACTTTAGCTTGGAAATTAATTAAAAGATTAGGGTTGTTCCCATAGGTCAGTGGTTAAAAGAGCTACATGACCAATCATGCAGTTTGAACCTTGGCTTTGGTGGCTTGGAAAACATGCCAGGCGTGTATGTGTGTGTAAGCCCAAATCCCAACAGAATAGAAAAATGGAGAAAAGACTGCAGCTTGGCTGTGCCCAAGTGGGAAGTACTTTTCCCCCCTCTATCTCTCTGGCAAGTACACATACCCTCTGGCAGTTAAAAAAAAAAAATTAAGCAACTTCATATGCATTAGCAAGCATTCTTCATTCTTCCCTAACCCTCCAGTCCTATACAACCACCGGTCTACTGTTTCAATGGATTTGCCTATTCTGGACATTTCACGTGAATGGGATCGTGCAGTATGTGGCCTTCTGTGTCTAGTGTCTTTCACCTAGCATCAAGTTTCCAAGGATCATCCACGTTGTAACATGTGGCAGTACTTCATTCCTTTTTATGGCTGAATAATATTCCATCCTATGGATATAACCACCTCTTGTGTATCCACTCATCAGTTAATGAACATGTGGGGTTTTTTTTCTAAAGAACTATTTTATTCAACTCCATTTATTCATTTATTTATTTACTTACCTATTTTAATTTGGCCAGAGAGGGACAGAGCGAGAGAGCGAGAGGGCTAGAGAGAAAATGAGAAAGCAAGTTGCCAGGTCTGGGGCCCAAACCAATCACCATGCCTCCTGTCAGCCAACATTTGGGTTACATATACTTTTTAATATACCATGACTTCTTACCAAAAAAATCCACAACTTTATTTATTTATTTTAATTTGACCAGAGAGGGACAGAGAGAGAGAATGTGAGAAAGCAAGCCGTCAGGTTTGGGACTCAAACCACAGTCGGCCCTGTGGGAGTCCAACACCCTTAACCACCATGCCACCTGCTAGCCCTCATTTGGGTTATTTCTACCTTTGAGCTCTTACTAGTAATGCTCCTAGGAACATCCATGTATGAGTTTTTGTTCAAAAACAGGTTTTCATTCCTCATGGGGGCATACCCAGAAGTGGAGCCGCTAGATCATAGGCAAGCTAGATTCTTCTACACCTCTGAACGCTCTCCGGTGAATCATACTGTTTGTTCATTTTCAAAGCTGACTTGTTTCTCACCCCCTATAACTCTGAATTTATCCATCCAGCAGAGACTCCACCCTCACTTTAACTCAGTCTATCGTATGATTGTCAGAGCCAAAAAGGAAGTAGGTGATGTACCAGGACCATCTGTTCTGCCCACAAACACAGACCTGGTCAGAACGCAAGCAGCCACCCACATGCAGACCGCCTGGTGCCTCCTACACGCTCATGTTAAAGGAAAATAAATGCCAGTCTCTCGCTCTCTCTTTAGTAGTTAATTTCAGTCCTTCCAAGGACCTTCTGCTAGAACCCTCTTCCCCTTGTTGATAGAAAACAAGCATTAGGATGGAATCTCAGGACCTCAGAACTGAGTAACTCTTGAAGGAAAAGTGAGAGCCTGATGCTCAAGAAATGTGTAAAATTAGAACTATTGGGCCAGCCCTGTAGCCTAGTGATTAAGACAGTCAGATCCCACATGGCCAACTGCAGTTCAAAACCTGGCCCAGGCAGCTTGAAAATCACACTAGGTGCATGTGCATGCATGCCCCAAATCCTGACAAGGTGGAGAAATGGGTGAGAAGGAATATTGGTGTGACTGCTCCATTTGGAGGTGCTTCCTCCCTCTCTGTCTATATTTCTCTGGTGAATGGATATGCCCTCTAGCAACTAAAAAAAAAAAAAAAGAGGGATCAGCAGATGACGTAATGGTTATATAACCTGAAGTAGTTGACTGCAGTCGGAATCCTGGACCCGGTGACTTAATCTTAAGCTAGGTGCATGTGCGTGCATTCCCAAGAGGAGAACGAATCGAGAAAGGAGTATGGCCATCTCCCTAGGGGGCGTGATTCCTCACTTTGTCTCTCTGTTTCCCTCTGTCTTTCCGGTGAGCTCACGCACCCTATAGCAAAAACCTCTCTCTTTTTTTTTTTTTTAAATTAAAAGTAGAACTAGCTAGCTAATTTTTGTTGTTATTGTTTAGGATTTTAATCAAGAACAACTAATTTAAAAAAATGACAACTCAAACGAAAGAGGAAAAAAAACAACACTTTCCAGCCCTGGATCAGGTGGATGTCCCTGGAAACAAACAAACAAAAAAAATTTTTTTTAATTCAGCCACAGCTGAAGTGAGAGAGAGTTACAAACATTGCCTCTCCGGATTCCAGAACACCGCCTCCCCTAGGAGCCAATGTGATAGGAACCAAAGTCAGGTACAGTACTGAAATGCTGGGTCAGCCAAAACCAGCTAATTGACCTACGATCAATACCAAGAGCCATCAATGCGGAGTTAAGCAATAGCACATGATTGACCTGTACTGAAGACTTGACAACGGCGGGAGCAAGATTTATACCCCAATATTGTTCTCACAATATTTCAGCATCCTTGTCAGCCGTGTGCGATTAAATAGATTCTAAGAGTAATAGCCTTACTCCCAGAATCCTATACGCATGGGAAATAGGGTGCCAGGGGAACGGACAGACTGAGAGACAGGCGCTATAAGACCTGAGCTGGGGAGAAGATGAATGTTACAGTGTTATGGAACAAAACATTCCCAGGAACATGAGAGGATGGCCTGTCTTCCCCTTATGGGGAGCTTGTAACTTGCAAAGAAACATCAGTGGTAACAAGGAACTTGACGTCAGAAGCGGCGAGCTACCTGCCTTCAAAGTCAGGATTTAACTTTCGTGGTGACGCAGGAACACAGAGGTACAGGAGTGATCGTGCCACACTCACACTGAGATGTGGGTTCGTGTCCCACGCTCAGGAAGAATTGGAGTCAAAGACTCCAATATAGCAAAGGGGGAGAGGGGTTATTAGCAAAGTGGGAATTTATTAACAAAGCAGGGAGTTTATTAAATGAGAGGGAAGGAAAAACAGAGCTCCCAGGAAGGGAAGGGTCCCAAAATGGGTTGCCAAGGAAGAATTGTGACAAGGGGTTTTTAGCTGGGTCAGGGAAGGCTTTGTCTGGACTTAGGTTCTAGGTGGGGCTTGTGCATGCATTTCCCTCCTGGTAGGGAGAAACACATGCTGGAAGGGTCCAGTTATTTTCCTAATTTTGAAGAGGGTACCAAGGTCAGGAGATTCTTTGTCTTGAAGCTTTGGGTCATGAAAACCATTATCTTAACAGTTTGTCCCAGACCTGGTGGCTTGCTTTCTCACTTTCCCTCCCTCTTTCTCTCTATCTATCTGCTCAAATTAAAATAAATTAATGAATAAATAAAACTAAATAAATAATTATTATTAAAAAAGAGAGAGAGAAAATGCTTGTGGTATAGAGTGAGAATAGGGGGCTATCTCAAAGGAACTAGCAGGGCTAAGAGTCTTTTTAGATCTTCTGTTAGTCTGAGGAGCCTGGCAGACTTGGAACCAGAGAAGTACGAAAACCCTGTGCGTTCAGAATCTAACTGCTGACGAGTGTTAGCTGCCACTCGGCATTGACCAAGCATGGTGCAAAAGGTGACACACGTTTTCTTTAGAAACTGAGGGTCAGGAGTTCCAGTTGTGTCCAGAAACCTTGCAAAGGGGGTGCTGGCACCTGCTGGGCAGTTTCCCATCCAAAGACAAAGAAAAGAAAAAAGAGGGTTTAGAAACGTCTTTTCCAAACCTCTTGAAATGAAATTTTGGGAATGTGTTCCTTACCGCGAGTCCGGAAAGCGTCCTTTCCACGTGGACTGGGTCCCGCTGTGAATTACATCCCAGCATGTGACTCCAAAGGCAGGGAGGAGGCTGCCAGCAGGACGGTCTGGGCTCCCCTGCACTGGGGCAGCTGTCCACTGCTTCTGTTTTGTCTCTTACCCTGAGAGTCAGCAAGTTACTAGACCTAGAGTTGTAATTGTGTTAGGACTTCCTCTAAATCTGGGACTTAACATCATTTTGAGATGAACTGTCTCAAGGAGGAATAGATAAGCTATCTGATTTTTTTTTTTAGAGGTTTTTGCTATAGGGCATGTGTGCTTGCCAGAAAGATAGAGCGAGACAGAAAGATAGAAACCAAGAAATCACCCCCCAGGGGAGATGGCCACACCGCAATCTCTTCTCATCCAATCTCCTCTCGGGATCTTGGGTACACATGCACACGCGCCCGGCGTGAGTTTAAGCCACCGGATTCGGGACACAAACTGCGCAGTTGGCTACATGGGAGTTCAGCAACATAGCTATTACGCTAACTGCTGGTCCCAAGCTATCTGATTTTTATAAATCAAATTGAATGGAATTCCTTAAGGCCTTTTATCATGTAGACATACAACATATAGTACATAGCATGACATTACATGTATGAATGCACACATAAACATGCAAAAAGATTTTAAAACCATCTCCCAGGTCAGTTTTAAGAGAAAATGCTTGAGGGCCCAGCAGGTGGCATGGTGGTAGACCCAAATAAAGCCTCACTGAAGTTTGAAGTATTCCACAATATGGGGATCACCCAAGAGGGAGAGTCAGCTTACATCAAAAGCAGGAAGAAGAGGCCTTTTGGAAGGCTCTCACTAAGTCTAGTCTAATGACCAGAGGGTTGAACAACAATAACAAGTAGTAGGAAAACAGGGACTTGTTTGCAATAGAACGGGGGGACCTGTTGGTTAAGAAGGTCCAAGGATGAGAACATTCCGGCTGTGTACCTGGAGCAGTTTCAAGTAAAGCTGAGTATGGAGAGGAATGTGGCAGCACAGGCCAAGAAGACAGAGATGCAGATTGAGGGTGTCTTTCTGTGACTAAGGACACTAGGAAGGATCTATGTGACACTGAGGGTATAGAACTGAACTGTCACAGATACCCCAAAAGTTTCACGGGTTCTTGTCCCACGCTCAGAAAGAATTAGAATAGCGGACACAGAGAGTAGATATAGCAAAGGGGGAGTTTATTAGCAAAGTGGGGGATTGGTTAACAAAGCAGGGAGAGGGAAGGAAAAGCAGAGCTCCCAAGAAGGGAGAGGTCCCCCAAGGAAGAACTGTGGCAAAGGGGTTCTTATTTGGGTCAGAAGGGCTTTGTCCAGACTTAGGTTCTAGGTTGGGCTCGTGCATGGATTCCAACCCTGTGGGGAGGGACACATGCTGGATGGGTCCTATTATTTTCCTAATTTTGAAGTGGGTAGCAAGATCAGGAGATTCTTTGTCTTAAAGCTTTGGGTCATGAAAACCATTATCTTATCTTCTTCCTAGAATGTGGCAGGGCATGGAAAAAGCCTTTGTTTAAGGTCTAGGTCATGCTGCCATGTCAATCACTGAGCCACCACTGCCTCCATCTCAAAACTTAGCCATGTTGTGACCACATCTTGGGTCCATACCCTGTTTTTAGGGTCCCTATATCCTACCTCAGTGGTACAAAAGGACTGATAACATGGCTTACTATTATTATCAATCAGGAACATGTTCTATTCTCAGAAGAGGTCAATTTCCTTTTGCTCTTGTTTCTGAACCCTCATTCTGATTAACCAACACATCCAGAGAAGTAATTCCAAAATGTCTGTTTTGAAATTTTTTTAAGAATTATTTTATTTAACTTTTTAATTTATTTGTTTATTTATTTTAATTTGACCAGTTTGGAGGGGAGAGATAGGGAAAGTGAGAAAGCAAGCCGCCAGATCTGAGACTCAAACTACTGTCAGCCACGTAGGAATCCAGCACCCTTAACCACCACAACACCTGCTGGCTCCTCTATTTTGAAATTTTCTCAGTAAAGAATCTTCCTGAGAATGGGTATAGCGGTTGGGTTTCTAGCAACAAAACATCTTTGGTTTCTGCCTTAGAGGAGACCTTAGGCAACAGGGGTGCCTTTCCCAAACTTACTGTTGCAAAAAATCAGATGCCAAGGAATGGAATACAGCACTCGGAGAGATTAGGAGAACTATTTATTATTCTGGCGGGCACAACGAAGTGAACACTAAATCTCCGGCCTCCACTGGGGGTTGGACATGGTCTTTTATGGGGGAATTGGGGAAGGGAAGGTCTTGGGCTCAGAATCCACCCTACACAGCATCAAAGGGAGAAGGCAGAGAAGCAGGAAGACTAATCTATTCAAGGTACTAATCTATTCAAAGTACTAATCTATTTAAGATACTAATCTATTCCATTTTCAGGTTACCCTATAGCTCCAGGGAGGGACAGTAAGTTTGCCAGAGGACAGAAACCTTAGGCAGCTATCAGCCCTGAGTTATTCATGAAATCAGGGTCTCTCCATATCATTACTCTCTCTTTCTTTCTCTCTCTCTCTCATTGCCAGAATTATTACCAAACTCAAATCAGGTTTGCTCACCTAAGCACTATAAAACCAAATCATAGGGGGAACCAGCAGTTAGCATAATGGCTATGTCACTGGACTCCCACGTAGTCGACCACGGTTCGGTTTGTGTCCCGGACCCGGTGGCTTAAAACTCATAATGGGCGCGTGTGCGTGCGTGCCCAAGATCCCGAGAGGAGAATGGAGGAGAAGGGATTGCGGCATGACCATCCCCCCTA